>NC_061115.1:81826273-82088017 GCF_002878395.1 Capsicum annuum | reverse complement strand
GTGGGAATATACTGGGTTTGTTGTTGTTGTTGTAGTCTCGTAATGAACGTATCTCTAAATAGTCGGATACAGAGAACAATAACAATAAAAAGGTGGCTTAATTTCTCAACTCATCCTTCCACGATAGTCAAGAAGATGCACCTTATGATGTGTATATTAAGTCTGGTAAAGTAATTCTTTATGACTTTCCCTTGAAATATTTACAAATACAAATGTGACCGAAGGAATTGACGAAATAATGATTGGCTACTAGTCAATTTAGCTAGTTCAACTGTTAAATACCTGTGATAAACTCGACTCTCTTAATTCTCTACTCTCTTAATTCTCTACTAATGGGGAAGTTTTGGGTATGATATTCTAGCTCTTATGTGTATTTTTATTTTACTTATTGGAGTTGTAAAAGAAATTATTTATTAATATCGTGTTTTATACTTTTGTTTGATAGATATTGCATTTTTTCCTGTTCATCTGAATATATTTTTGATGTTTTCTCTAAATCTGAAATGCTATTATATCTCTATTAGAAACTGTGATCAGCAACATGTAAAACAAGAGGCGTGGATATAACTGGTTTACCAGCAACATGTAAAACGAGAGGCGTGGATATAACTGGTTTTACTGTTGAGCTTGATAATTGGTTATACTATTGTTATTAAAGCTATCATTTTATTATCAAGAATCACACCAAGTAAAACACACTTATAATTAGGTTCTCGATAACATTTAGTTTGCTAAATTTCAATGTTGTGTGTATTAGACATCTGCATAGCTTGCTGAACCATTTGTCTATCCTATAAAATAGAACACGAGCACAATCATTCTTTTTGTGATGACAGAATGATAATATATGATCATCACGATTGTTAGCGTAAAGTTATAGTAAGCCTGCTACATGGCTGCTCTTGTGATGAGGGAAAACATCAAATACACCTGTGGAATCAAGAAATGGATACCTTTAATAGCTCCATTTACTCTATATTATTAGGTTGTATTTCATTTGTAAGTAAGTTTTCTAACGCTGCAATACTTAATGACTGAATTGAGATTTAGTTTGTAATAACCGGCCTTCCCTTTGTAACAAACAAGAAACAATATTGTTTAATGATTTTTGAATCTATGTTAGTTGATGTTTCGGATTAAGCTTAACGGTTATTTCGACTACCGTCTGTAACAATGATCTTATATTGGGTCCATGCTGACAAGGGTCACATCCCCCTAGTTTCAATACATTTATTACAACCATTATATAATTAAACGTGCTATGAATTTATTTTTTCTCAATATCCATTGAATCTTCTAGATAATTAATAATATTATATTACCACATTCAGATGCATGAACCTGAAGGTGTGTTCAATGTGAAGGAAATCAAAAAATATTTTTTAATTTTCTCGTTTGGCTGGAAAAATATTTTGCAAAATATTTTTTAGAAAACATATTTCTTAAAAATGAGGAAAAGTGAATTCCTATTAAAAGTAGGAAAATAAATTTTACAATTAAAATTTTTTATTGATTATCGTTCAACACTCCTCATCTTCAACTCATGTCCATACCCCTTTCCCCCCGACTCCTACCTTACATATTATTTTTTAAAATTATTTAGAAATATTTTTAGAATAATATCTTTTGATTACAAAGCGCACACAAAAATAAGTAAGAAATTACTAATTTTTAAAAAACGAAAGGACATATAAAAAAAAGAAATTCTATAAATAAATATTATAATTAAGAAAATTACAAATAACTTACATTTGCAAGAAATTTATTACTAGTATAGTTGATACTTTTCCTGTTTAAAAAAAAAATGACCTATTTTTCTTTTTAGTTCGTTTAAAAAAGAATGACCTATTTCCCCTTTTAACGATTTTTTATTTTAGCTTTTCATGTGACATGCTTAAGATCACAAGATTGAAGGGCATTTTTGGTACATTTGTCATATCTTTAATTTAAGATCACAAGATTTAAAAGTCTTCTTTATTTTCTTAAAATCCGTATCAAGTCAAATTAAGTTATTCTTTTTGAAACGGAGGGAGTATATATTAAATAATCAGTAAAGGGCCTAAAATGTCCTTCAATTATGTAAAATGGTGCAAAAATACCTTCCATCTACCTATTGAGCCTAAAATGCCCTTTCCGTCTACCTATTGAGCCTAAAATGCCCTTCTCACCTACCTATTGAGCCTAAAATATCCTTTCCGTCTACCTATTAGATCTATTTTTCCCTTTTATTTAGGCAAATTACATGAAAAGACCATCCTTAAAACTTAATTACATAAATAATAGCACTTTTTTAGTATTATAAAAATATTTTTTTTTTTTATATATATAGCCATTTAGAAAAAACAAAAAAGGTAATTATAATTTCTAATTTAATGAGATAACTAATTATCAATTCACCTTAATTTAAGAGATATATTTTCAATCTTCAAATTAAAAGTGAAAAATATAATCCCTGCTTTCAAATCTTTCTCTCTCTTATATTCAAAATTCAAATATTTTTAAATAAACTAAGTATTTCATTATTTGCTCGTATATGTTTCACTTTGTTTTCATGTATGTTAATCATTTAGTATTATTTCATTATCGTGCATTTTTAATTCTAATATAATGGGTTAAACATAATTTTTTATGGATAAATATTTATGAAATTAAAATCATTATTTTTGAAGCACAGATATACCATGTATTTTTGTTGTATAAACATTAAAGTTAAATTATTATTATAATTTTGATATAATTTATGAGATAAATATGCATGATATATTTCATTATGTCGGAAGTACTTTTCTTGTTAAAAAATTATTTATTAAATATAAATATATATTTTTAATATTACATGGTATAAACTTTTTACATCTAAATATACAATATATGTTTATGGTATAAATATAATTTATATGGTATAAATATAATTTGTATAGTATAAATATATCATGTATTTTTATGATATAAATATAATTTGTATAATATATAAATATACCATGAATTTTTATGATATAGATATACCATATATTTTTATGAAGGCAACGTGAAATAGATAATAAAAATGAAAAACATAAAATTTTGATATAGTATATAAAAACTGAATGAACAAAGGCTTCCATCGAAATAGACAATAAATAAAAAATATGGAAATTTAATATATAATTATTTTTCTATATATTAGAATATGTTATAAAAGTAAATATTTATATGCTATATCTGACAACTAATATGGCTATGTATATGTAATAATTTTTTTAAAATGACTATTTATGTTGTTTTTTTATTTATCAGATCAATTTAGAATGATGAAAAATTGATATTGTGTAATATTTATTTGGTTAATATTAATCAAAATGATAGGAATTTTATGTAGTTTAATAAAGATAAGTTGTGGTATTATATTATTTTTCTTAAATATAAGGGTAAAATAGCCCCAATAGGTAGATGAAAAGGACATTTTAGACCAAATAGGTAGATAAGAAGAGAATTTTAGGCCCAATAGATATATGGAGGACATTTTTGCACCATTTCACTTAGTTGAAGGGCATTTTAGGCCCTTTTCTGTTATATAATTTATCCTTCATTTTTCTATTTATTAGTAGTCATAGATTCAAGGTTTGGAAACAACATTTAGCATAATTGCAATGTAAGGCCACACAAAACAGATTCTTGTGGTCAGACCTTTCCCCGAATTCTATACATAGAGGAAGCTTTAGTGTAACGAACCACCTTCTGTTTAATCTTTCATTTTTCTATTTATGACTTTTGAGCATAAATATAATTTAAAAAATAATACATTTTAAAATTAACATCATATAATTTTTTTAATCTTTGTTTTAGAATTTGTTTAATCTTTATTTTATAATTTTATAAAAATAACAAAAATACATGATAGGGGGATTGTCATGACCCAAGACTACCCTCTGATCGTAACACGGTGCTCAAAGTCACAAGTGACCCTAAGCTAGCCCATGGCCAGGCAATATACTAAGAATACTGACGCAAATGACGAGATACTAAGTGAAAACTAAATTGAAATGACATGATCACAATAAAGAAAAATTAAAATTGGATGTCAAGACTGAGATTGTCTGACATAATCAATATGCTGAAAAATATAACTGTCTGTCTAAAAGCCTCTAAATCATCTGAATTGTTGGACAAGCCCCAACTAACTCCAACTGTTTGAAACTAGAATGTTACTAAAAAGAAATGCTGATAACTGACCCTCGAATAATGAAGACTCACTAAACACTGCCGTTGATATGATGCGGAGTCGTACTAAGCGCGATCTGGATGCTGAACATCACAACCTATATTATAAGATAATATAGAAAAAGAAAATATGCGATCAATACTTCGAATGTACTGAGTATGTGAAAGGAAAAATAACTGATATAGGTTGAACATGATACATGTGACATGGTAGACTGATGCAAGAGCAAGTAATAAACATGTACTGTATGATAAGATGAACAACTGAATAGAAGGTCATGCAAGTAACTGAATCAAAACTATGAACTATGGACTATGGGAGTTACCATTAACTGACATATCCTAATCTGAGCTAATCGAGGTCCAACTTGTAACACTAGTTGGATGGGTGTTCAGTACCTTGCTAAGGTTATTATCACTGAACTAACATGGATCTACTAAACTGATGTTCGAAAGGACTAACATGTCAAGCGTGGTCCAACGGGTGACCTTTTAGAACCTATGGTGGTGCCGTAGTTCTGGGGCTTAGGCACTTCTACTAATGGTCTCAATCTAACTGATGGGTAAACCTTCACCCCTGCGTCCGCTCAGTGCTAAGTACTACTCCCAACTGAATAACACTTATAACTAAAAATGCTCAATAATAGAATTTTTTTGAAAACTAAAAATAACACATGTTCTGAAAGTATTGAATAACATGTAAGCTGGAGGATATAACACTCATAAGTGTATGCACGAAATTCTAGATCATTGGGTGTTCATAACCTACCATCTCTGAAGAATGCAATCATGACAATACAATCTGAACGTAATAAGGAATTTCATAACTTAAGCCCAAAATTAGGAATTTATATAAGGATATTTCATAGTCAGAGTATGGAAGAATGCTCAAATATATGGGAATTCATGGTTTAGTCAGAGCAAGAAAATCAAAACTAAATAAATTCAAACTTTTTCATGGAAACCATAAGCTTGAAGGGTGAATTAAACTCAGGGAATTGGGTTAACTTTGAGACTCAATGGGTGAAAGAAAATCCATTGATGAAATTCCATATAACTAAGGTTGAAAACTTTGATGAAATATTTGGATTTGAACCCGAGAGTTGAAGAGTGCCAGTTCTTGCTAGGAGAAGAAAATTGCCCTTTTCTCTTTAAATTTTCTAAGTGTCGAGTGAATTATGACGAACGGGGGACTTCGGGTTGTCTTAGAATTATTATTCAGCCATTCGGTAGCTTAAACAATGTAGTTTTGGAGTTAAAAGAGTGGAAAAGACCAAACAATCCTTTAAAATCATTTGAAAAACTGCTGGAAGCAGTCCCGATGGCTCACGTAACGACTCATAGGGTTTGGCTATGAGTAGTGGCCTAAAGTCATAGAGTAAGGAATCAATGTACGGTCCCCACTTCTGTCATTATGAGTCAACCTAAGACTCCTAGTGTCTCACAATGACCCGTAGGGTCTGACAAAGAATCATAGTGTTTGAATTGTCGTCACTGATTACTTTGACAGTATTTCAATAAATTGGCTATAAATTTTTACTCCGATATCGGATTAAGGCTAAAATAGATGTGTTAAAAAGATAATTCAATTAAATATGTTTTGGTGGGTTTTGAGCTTAAAAAATCTTAATAATATAAAAGTTGTTTGCGTTTGAAGCTGACCATAGCAAGGTTCTTCTCAAGAATTCAATCAAAAAGAGATGTTTTGACTCGTCTACGAGGTAGAAGTTAAGACCGACTTTCTCGTAGTAGCTGCTCCCTTTTTTCTTACCCATAGAGAGTTGGGATATTTTGTGGGCTAGTTCTCAATCATTTTGTGGAGCCGAGTGTGTTTGAACCATCTACGATGGAGGGAGCTAATGCACAGGGAAGAAGCTTAGATAAAGGAATACGTTCTTGCATTGCTCTTTTGTATAAAGCTTAACCAACGAGAAAAAGTATTTTGCTGAATCCAAAAAGAGGGTGACCCACTTTGTTCTCCTAGAGAATAATTAGGAGTTATTTGCGGCGTTAATATATGTATAAATTACTTATCAAACTATCAATACATGATGTTTGATTTTGCATGTACTTGAAGCATGGTTCTAATATTGGCTTGAATTTTTAGGGTGTTACAATATCTTTATTGAGGCCATTCATCCCTGAATAAAAACTAACTAAGCTGAAGTGTTAGGGAAAAGAGTTGCAATTTTTATACTGAATTCTTATGAGCTGAATACTAACATGATAACTAATTCTGCAACTAAAATATGAACTGAACCAAACTCATGAATGCATGTTATGTCATGAAAATAGCTGGGTAACCTGAGATTGAAGAAATTAATTAAGGTCAAACTATTATCTCGAGATGGGAATGAGTTTGAAGAGAAAAGATAGGGGCACTTGGGCATCATATATATGGATTTTTACTAAGTAGATCCCTCAAATGACTATTTTCTCCATAGAACCTTTACCAAGGCAATTTTTTTATTTCTTAGCTTTCGAAGCTGACGGTCAAGGATATCAAATGGACTGCTTCATAAGAGAGACTATCTTTCACACCCACACACTCTAAAGAAACAACCGATGCTGGATCACCAATTCATTTTTTAATAAGTAAACATGAAAGACTAGATGCATCGATGCTAAATCTGCAGGCAAGTCTAACTCATACGCTATATTGCCATAGCGATCCAAAATCTTCTAAGGACAAACATTGTAGGGATTGAGCTTTACCTTCTACCAAATATCTTCACCCCATGGTCAAGACCTTCAAGTAGACAAGGTCACCAATATAAAACTCAAGCTCCAATCTCCTCATATCTGCATAGATTTTTGATGACTCTGAGCAATTTTCAGCCTTTCTTTAGTAAGTTAAACATTTTCATAGACTCATTTACTGAATATGGACCTATAAATATAGCTGCACCTACCTCTAACTAACCAATAGGAGATCTACATCTACTACCATAAAGTACTTCAAATAGGGCCATCTGAATATTGGAGTGATGGCTATTATTATAAGAAAACTCAATCAAAGGAAAATGATCATCCCAACTACCCTTGAAATCAATCATACACGCTCTCTACATGTTTTTTAAGGTCTGAATGGTCCTCTCTTCCTGACCATTTGTCTGCATGTGAAAAGTCTTACTAAGATAAACTTGGGTATCAAGATTCTTTTAAAATGTCTTCTAAAATTGATAGGTAAACTGGGTACCTCTATTTAAATAATAGTCAAAGGGACTCCATGAAATTTCACCAACTCTCTAAGATAAAGTTTCACATAATCCTTGACTGAATCTGAAGTGTTAACTAGCAAGAATGGACCGACTTAGTCATTTGGTCTATGATAGCCCAAATAGAATCATACTGTCAACGAGTGTGAGACAACCCTGTAATGAAGTCTATATTTACCGCTTCCCCCTACTGAGTAGGAATACTAATATCTTGAAGCATACGACCAGGTATCTGGTGCTCAACCTTAAGTTTTTAGAAATTTGGACACTTAGCCACAAATTTTGCGATATCCTTTTTAATGCCATTCCACCAACTCTAGTCACCTTCTCTAACAAAGATTTAGATCTTTCTGGGTAAACATATACTGAACACTCTTGTGATTAATTAACATATCAACATAAACCCCATAAAGATACTGCCTTCAAATCTTAAAGGTAAAAACAATCGCTACCAACTCAAGATATGAGTCAGGTAGTTGTTCTCATGAGGTTTAAGTTGTCAAGAGGCATATGCTATTACCTTTCCCCACTACATTAACACTCAACCAATTCTAACTCTTCAAGAATCACAATGAACCACAAACCCATCTAAGCTCTTTGGTAGAGTCAAAAATAAAGCAAAGGTAAGTCGAGTCTCCAACTCCTGAAAACCCTTCTTATAAGAATTGGACCATTAGAATTTGACTTTATTCTATGTCAGTCTAGATATGGGAGAAGAAACAAAGGAAAATCCTTCAACAAATTATCTATAGCAATTGACTAAACCCAAGAAACTTCTGATATTTGATGGAAAGATGGGTCTAAGCCAATACCTTTTTACTTTGATCTTTTGAGGATCAACTTGAATGCCTTTACTTAAAATGATAAGATTATTGGATGCTACTAATTTCCACTAGAATCTACACTTGCTGAACTTTGCAAGTAGCTGGCGATCTTTGAGAGTCTGTAAGTCAATCCTCAAATCTGAATATTTATCCTCACTCTAAGAATAAACGAGGATGCTATGAATAAAATGACAAATATGTCCAAGTACCTCTTGAACACCATGTTCGTCAAGTCCATAAAATCTACAGGAGTATTTGTTAGTCTACAAGATATAATAATAAATTTGAAGTGACCATATCGAGTTCTAAAGGCATTCTTCGGAATGTTAAGTTCTCTAACCCTGAGCTGATGATAGCCGAATATGACTTTTATCTATGAGAAACAATTAACACACTGAAGTAGGTCAAACAAGTCATCCATCTTGGGGATGAGATACTTATTCTATACTGTGACATTTTACAACTAATGGTAGTCGATACACATTCAGAGAGAACCATATTTCCTATGCACTAAAAGAACAAGAGCACTCTATAGAGAGATACTAGGCCTAATAAAACCTTGTTTAGAAGATCTTTTAATTATTTCTTTAATTCCTTAAGGTTAGTAGAGCCATTCTACATGGTGGAATTAAAATAGGGTGGATATCGGGAAGGCAATCTATGCCGAAGTCAATTTTTGCTTGGGAGGAACTCTGGGCAAATTATCTGGAAAAACTTCTAGAAATTCATTTACAATAGGAACTGTATTAGACAAAGTATGCGATCAGTACTTTGAATATACTGAGTATCGCACAAAATAAAGTATAAAATTAGTACTTTGAATATACTGAGTTTGTGAGATAGGAAATAACTGATATAGGTTGAACATTATGCATGTGACATGGTAAAATGATGCAAGACCAAGTAATAAACATGTATTGTATGATAAGCTAAATAATTGAATAAGAGGTCATGCATGTATCTGAATTAGAACTATTAACTATGGACTATGGGAGCTATCATTAACCGACATACCCCAATCTGAGATAATCGGGGTTCAACTTTTAGCCCCAGTTAGATGGGTGTTCAATACCTTGTCAAAGGTATGACCACTGAACTGACGTGGATCCACTAAACTGATGTCTAAAAGGACTAACCTGTCAAGTCTGGTCTGATGGGTAGTTTTTTAGAACCTATGTGGTGCTATAGTTTGGGACTTAGGGACTTCTAAAGATTTAAACCTAACTGACAGGCGAGCCTTCACCCCTGCGTCCACTCAGTGCTAAGTACTACTCCTAACTGAATGACACTAATAACTGAAAATGCTCAATAATAGTAATATTATAAAAACTAAAAATAAACGCATAATATAAAAGTATTCAATAACATGTAAGCTATAGAATCTAACACTCATAAGTGTATGCATGAAATCTTAGGTCATCAGATGTTCATAACCCACCATCTTTGAAGAATGCAACTAATCATGGAAATACTACAATCTGAGCATAATGAGAAATTTCATAACTCAAGCTCAAAATTAAGAAGTTACCAATATAATGAGATTAATAGTCATGAGTATGGAAGAATGCTAAAACATATAGAAACACATATATTCATGGCTTAGTCAAAGTAAGAAACTAAAACTAAAGAAATTCACACTTTTTCATGGAAACCCTAAGCTTAAATGGTGAATTAAACTTGGGGAATCTAGTTAACTTTTGGAATCAATAGGGTAAAGGAAACCCATTGATAAAATCCCACTTACTTGAGGTTGAAAACCTTTATTAAATCTTTGGATTTCAAGCTGGGAGTTGAAGAGCCCTAGTTCTTGCTTGGAGAAGAAAATTATCCCTTTCTCTCTAAATTTTCTAAGTGTCAAGTGAATTATGACAAATGTGGGACTAGGGGGTGTTTTAGAATTATTATTTGTCCACTGTGTATCTTAAATAATGTATATTTGGGGTTAAAATAATGGGAATAGACCAAACAAACCTCTTAAAATCATTTTGAAAACTGCTAGAAGCAGTCCTGACGACACATGTAACGACTCGTTGGGTCTGGCTATGTATCATTTCCTAGGGACTCAAATTTTTTACCCCAAGGCTGTCACTACGATTCACCCTATGAATCATTGTGTCTCACAATGACCCGTAGGGTCTGATGATGACTCGTAATGTCTGAGTTATCGTCAGTGACAACTTTGATAGTGCTTCAGTAAATTGTCCATAACCTTTTATTCCGATATTGGATTAAGGTGAAACAAGATGCATTGAAAAGATAATTCAAATATCTATACTTTGGTGAGTCTTGATATCAAAATCCTTCGGTAATATAGAATTTATGCTCATTTGAAGTTGAATATAACAAGATTCTTCTCAAGAATTCTATTAGTAAAGGATGCTTTGACTTGTTTATGAGCTAGGAATTATTTTTGGCCTTAATATAAGTATAAATAACTTATTAAACTACAAAAAAATGATTTTTTTTGAATGGACTTAAAGCATGGTGTAATATCCCGTATTTATCTTAGCTTAACTGAGACCATAGTGCATGTACGAGGGGCTTAAAACCTGGAAATTTAGCTAAGTCTTGGAGGCTTAGTTTTATTTTTGGCCTCTTAACTTTGATGATTTTTAAAGTGAACTTCTTGACCCCTAGACGTAAGTTTTTGAGTTGATTCATCTTCATGGGTGTAAGTAGCATGTCTCGAGCAAGTTTCAGGTTTTTTGAACAAGGTTTGGACCATGTTTAGATTTCCAAAATAGTAAGTCACCACGAATGGGGTACGTCACAGTGGAATAGTGATAGAGGCCTTGATACGTTGTGGTGAGGGCCCAATCAGTGTTCCAGTTATGAATTTAAAATTCTTAGGGGCCGTCAGGTCTTTTCCCATGGCCCCAATCCGTAAAAACACAGGATTTATCATCAGTTAAGGCATTATATGTCCTATTTCCACAATTTTTCTTTAAAATAAATCCTAGAAATCACCCAAATTCATCAAGTTCAACCATTATTTATTCAAGAAAACTCAAGAATTCAAGCTTCTCCACTTAAGAACGATCAAGAACATTAATTCTCTTGCAAGATTAAAGCCTTAAGGTATGTTAAATGTTCGTCCATGGGCCCTTTTCATCCATGGATTCCAAGTACTTATTTTTGTGTTCTAAATTATGAATTCACATATTTACAATGAGTTAATTTCATAAAGATTTTGCGAATTTTGATTATGCATGATGTTTACAAGTGTTTTTAGTTGGAAAGTAGCCTAGACACACTTGAAGCATGAAATTTCATGTTAAATCCCCAAATGTATGGTTTTTGTGTTATGATTATGTTATTCCCACATGTTTCAATCATTCCCATGCCTAAGTTCATGAATTTTGATCAATGACTACTTATTATGCTTCTGAAGCATTGGTATGCTTTTACTGTTAATGTTATCGAGTCCTAAGGGTTATAAATATCTAAAATTTAGCTATGTACTTAGTCTTAGTACTTTTAGAATGGTTTTCAGGCATATATGAGTATTAGTAGTTCTGTCAGTTATCCTATCTGTCAAGTTAGATCATTTAATTATTCTGAGTTAGTTCAGTTGGGAGTAGGATTTAGCACCGAATAAACCTAAGGATAGGAACTCACTTTTTAGTTGAGGGTGTGACCTTTAGTAGTAGTCCCTGCATTTTAGAACTACATAGCCAGCGTAGGTTAGAGATGTTAACCTGCCAGTAGAGGGTTGACATATATCTCACTAGAGCACCTGCCAGTAGAGAAAGACTCTTTAGTCCTTCGAGACTTTATTTTAATGGATCCACGCAACCAGTGTTAGTACTCGTGGCACAATATTGACACCCTTGCAATTGGGGTCACAGGTTGGACCCCAATTAGTTCTTATTGGGGCATGTCGGTTAGATGATAGCTTTCACAGTCTCAGTTAAGTATTTTGTTCAGAGTTCAGTTTCAAGCTTGCTTGACCATGGCATATAGTTATTAGTTGTTCAGTATCAGTATTTTAGTATTTTGGTTTATAGACTATCCTAGTATCATGTCATATACTTGGTCATACATTCTCAGATTTTACAGCTTCCTCATATACTATACATCTGTTATCTCATGCTATTTATTCAGTTAATTATTATTCATGAATATGAGCCATGCAAATCAGCCTAACCTCATTTTTTATACGAGTACATTCAAAGTATTGACCGAATACTCGTTTCTTGCACTATGATATCTCATATCATAGGTTAGGACGCTCAGGTTCTCGACCGTATCTAGACATCCCAGTGCACATGCAGCAACAGTAGTGGTGAGTCCTCATTTTTTGAGGACCGTTTATGTTTATTTCAGTGTTTCAGCTTAGTAGTTCGCTAGAGTTAGTTAGGGACTTGTACCATCAACTACATAGTTTGTCAGTTAGAGGCTTTTAGATACTTTTAGATAGTTAGTCATTTATTAGTTGTTATTGACAGTCTTTACAGTATTATTTTTAGATAGTTATTTTTCAAGAATATTAATTCAGAGATATGTTTAAATATTTAAACCTTATGGCATATCAAAATTTGTTTTTTTTGCATATGTGTACCTTTATTATCAATATTATTCAGTGCTCACAATAGGTACCAAATCATGGGTTAGCTCATAGTCACTTATGACTGTAAGAACCGTGTGGCATGCAGAGTGTACTCCTGGGACGTTACAAACTTAGTATCAGAGCCTAAGGTCTTAAAATGTCCTAAGAAGTCAAAAGCCGCATTGAATAGGGTCTTGTGCATGGGTCTGAAGTGCGCCACACTTATGGACAAGAGGCTACAAGACGTTTTAGGAAAAGTTTTCCTTCTTTCAGTATTCTTGTCGTGTGAGTGAGAATAAGCTCAATTTAAACCCCTTTTATAATTCAATCTTCTTTTCATTTACAAAATATACCTCCCAGAAAGAATAACAGATGGTGAAATGGGAATTAGACTGTACCTTCACCTATTTAGGAAGATCCCCTGAACAAGTATGTCTCTCATGCCAAATTCAAAGCTACATTCACTACTTTAGCTCATTCAGTAGCAGCCCAGAATAATCAGCCGGCTATCGTCCCAGCCATTTCGGTGGCTAATACTACCGCAACTAGGATTTGGGACTTCACCCTAATGAACCCTCCTCTATTTTGGGGATCCAAATTTGATGAAGATTCACAGGATTTCCCTGACATATTTTAGAAGGTAACTGATATTATGGGTGTGACTTATAGTGAGAGTGTAGCGTTGGGTGCTTACCAGTTGTAGAATGTTGCTCATACCTGGTATAAGCAGTGTAAATGAGATAGAGAGGCTGATGCAGGGCCAATTAAACAGGAAGAGTTTGCGATAACCTTTTTACATAGGTTCTTTCCCTTGGAGTTGAGGAAAGCTAAGGTGTAGGAGTTTATTAATTTAAGGTAGGGAAACATGAGTGTGAAAGAGTATTCTCTTAAGTTTACTCGGCTAGCTAGGTATGCTCCTAATATGGTGTCTGATGACATATTTAGGATGAGTAAGTTTGTCTCTGGTGTAGCTGATAGCATGATCAAGAAGTGTAGGAATGCGATATTGATTAAGGAGATGGACTTATCTAGGTTGATGGTCCATGCTTAACAGATTAAGGAGCAGAAGTTTAATAAAAGCGAGATAGAGAATAAGAGAGCCAGAACAGGTAGATTCAATTTTACTCAGTCGAGGTCAGAGGGTGATAACCATACTTAATTCCATCAGAAATCTTCAACCCCAGCACTATCTTCAGCTAGTACGCCAGCGCAAAGCTAAAAAATAATAATCAGGATAGGGCGCTAGGCCCTAAGCCCCAGGGAAGTGTGAACAGTGGATGCACAAATCCTCTTTGCCAAAAATGTGATAAATACCATCAAAGTGTGTGTAAAGATGGCAGTAATGTCTACTTTGGGTGCTCCAAGCCAGGCCATAGGGTCAGGGATTGCCCAAAGAGTGGTCAACAAGGTCAGTCTAATCGTCCCCCAGTTCTATCCGATCGCCCAACTCAGCACGAGTGGTCTGCTCCCAAAAAGATTGTATGTACTTCAGTCTTGCAAGAATCAGGAAAATTCTCTTAATGTGGTTACTAGTACATTGCAGGTCTTTCATTTACATGTATATGCTTTGTTAGATCTCGGAGCTTTTTTTTTTTTAAATCCTTACATAGCTGTTGATTTTGGTGTCAATCTTAAGACTTTAGCAGAACCATTTTCAGTATCTACACCAGTAGGTGTCTCTATTATAGCCAGGCAGGTATACAGGAACTTTTCAGTCATAATTTCCTAGAAAGCCACTTCAGTTGATCTTGTGAAGTTAGAGATAATGGATTTTGATGTTATTCTCATCATAAATTGGCTCCACTTATGCTATGCTTCGGTTGATTATAGAAACAGAGTTGTTCATTTCCAGTTTTCGAATGAACCAATCCTTGAATGGAGGGTTGGTACTTTAGCACTTAGGGGTCAGCTTATTTCATACCTTAGAGCAAGAAAAATGATATCCAAGAGGTGTGCCTACCATCTTGTTTGAGTTAAAAACTCTAGTTTAGAGACTCTCAATCTCGATTCAGTTTCATTAGCAAGGGAATTTCCTGATACGTTTCTTGAAGATCTTTCCGGAGTTTCTTCCAAAAGGGAAATTGACTTTAGAATAGATCTCCTTCTAGATACCCATCCTATTACTATTTCGCCCTACAGAATGGCTCAATAGAGCTTAGGGAGCTAAAAGAACAGTTGAAAGATCTCATAGATAGGGGATTTATCAGGCCAGTGTTTCCCTATGGGGTACTCTAGTCCTTTTCATGTGAAAGAAAAATGATTCTCTTTGTATGTGCATTGATTACCTTCAGTTGAACAAAGTCACAATCAAGAATAAGTACCCACTCCCCAGAATAGATGATTTTTTCGACCAACTTCAGGGTGCCAGTTACTTCTCTAAGGTAGACCTTAGATCCAACTATCATCAACTCAGAGACAGAGAATGTGGCATTCCAAAAACAACTTTCAGAACTCGGTATGGTCAATTCAAATTTCTAGTCATGTCTTTCGGCCTTACAAATACCCCAACAACTTCAATGAATTTGATGAATAGAGTGTTAAAGTAGTACTTGGACATGTTTTTCATAGTCTTCATATATGATATCTTTGTCTTTTCCCATAATGAAAATGACCACGCAGAGCACCTCATAATAGTATTACAAACTCTTAAAGCCCATCAGTTATTCACTAAATTCAGTAAGTGCGAGTTTTTGATAAGATCAAAAGCTTTTCTTGGCTATATTATTTCCAGTGATTTCATTAGAGTTAAACCTCAAAAGATCAAAGTGGTGAAAAATTGGCCCAGACCCATTTCTTCATCAGATGATAGCTCTCACAGTCTCAGTTCAGTATTCAGTTCAGAGTTCAGTTTCAGGCTTGCTTGACCATGGCATACAGTTATTAGTTGTTCAGTATCAGTATTTTAGTTTATAGACCATCCCAATATCATGTCGTTGGTCATGCATTCTCAGATTTTACAGCTTCCTCGTATACTATACATCAGTTATCTCATGCTATTTATTTAGTCAGTTTTTATTCATGCATATGAGCCATGCATATTAGCCTAAACTCATTTAGCATACCAGTATATTAAAAGTACTAACTGCATACTCATTTATTGTGCTATGATATCCCATATCATAGGTTTGGACGCTCAAATTTTCGACCGCACCTAGACATCCCAGCGCACTAGCCATAGCAGCAGTGGTGAGTCCTTATGTTCCTAGGATCATTTATGTTTATTTTAGTGTTTCAGTTAGAAGTCAGCTAGAGTTAGTTGGGTACTTGTGTCATCAATTCCACAGTCAGTTAGTTAGAGGCTTTCAGACACTTTAGGACAGTTAGTCATTTATCAGCTGTTATTGACAGTCTTTACAGTATTGTTTTTAGACATTTGTTATCAGGCATATTAATTCAGAGATATTTTTAAATATTTAAACCTTATGGCGTATCCAACTTTATTTTTCACACATGTGTACCCTTTATTATCAGTATTATTCAATGCTCACAACAGGTACCAGCTCATGAGTTAGCTTGTAGTCACTTGTGACTGTAAGCACCGTGTGGCGTCCAAGGTGTACTCCTGGGATGTTACACATGGTTTTAATATTTTTTTGGATCTTCGAGGTGTTGCAAGTATAAGTGTAGAATGGTAAACTACATAAATGGTCCCATAGTGGAAGACTTTACTTTTTTGTCCCCCCATAAAAAAAGGTTCGACAAAACTTGTCTTTTTTTTTATGTATAAAATTTTTACCTATTTGCCCTCTATACCTCAAATAACTTTAAACAACTCTTCATTCTTATTTATCTTTTAATTTCTATTCTTTTTTTTTTTCTTTCATTTTTTACTCTATTTTGATTTTTTAGTTTTTCTTTTCTCTCAATCTTTTTGTTTTAGTTTTTCTCAACCTTTACTTTTTTTCCTTTTCTCCTCTCTACCTCTATTTTTTTCTCTTTTTTATTTTTCTTTGATTTTTATTTTCTTGTTTCTCCCTTTTTTTTTAAAAAAAATTCTCAACTTTTATTTTTTGTTTTGTTTTTTTCTTTGTTTTTTTCTTTTTTCTCAACCTTTTTTTATCTTCTCCTCTCAACTTCTATTTTTTAATTTTGTTTTAAGATATTTTTCTTCATTTTTTTTCCTTTTTCCTCAACTATTATTATTTTTCTTTTTTCTTTTCTTCGATTCCTTTCAAAAAATAAGTTACGGCCCATGCGAAAGAATTGATACCACCACATTATATCTTGATTTATGAGATATTCTATAAATTGTACCTTTGAGGTATGACTTTTCCTAAGGACTTTTAAACAAAAAGTTATGTCTCATGGGCAAAAGTTGACACTATAACATTATTTTTTGATTTATGAAATGTTTGATAACTATTGACTTTGGTAAGACTTAGCCTAAAGACTTTCAAACAACAAGTTATGCCCCATAGGCAAAAGTTGGTACTACCACATTATGTTTTGATTTATAAGATGCTCTACAACTCTTGCTTAGAGGCAAGATTTAGCCCAAGGACCATCAAACAACAAGTTATGCCCCATGGGCAAGAGCTGATACTACCATATTGTGTATTGATTTATGAGATATTCTGTAACTCTTGCCTTAGAGGCAGGACTTAGACCAATGTCTTTCAAACAAGAAGTTATGCCCCATGGGCAAGAACTGATACTACCATACTGTTTTTGATTTCTAAGATGCTCTATAACTCTTGCCTTAGAGGCAAGACTTAGCTCAAGGACTTTTCATAAACAAGTTATGCCTCATGGACAAGAATTGATGCCACCACATTGTGTCTTAATTTATGAGATGTTCTATTAATTGAGGAATTTCAAGCAACAAATTATTCCCCATGGCCAAAAGTTGACGCCACAACATTGTATTTTATTTATGAGATGTTCTATAACTCTTGTCTTAGAAGCAAGACTTAGCCTAAGGACTTTCAAATAATAAGTTGCGACCTATGGGCAAGAGTTAACACTATCATATTGTGTCTTTATTTATGAGATGTTCTATAACTTTTTCCTTATGAGCAAGAATTAACCCAATGGACTTTCAAACAACAAGTTACACCCCATGGGCAAGAGATGACACTACCACATTGTGTCTTCATTTTTGAGATGTTCTATGAATTGTGTATTCAAGGCAAGTCTTTGCTCAAGGACTTTCAAACAACAAGTTACCCCCCATTGGCAAGACTTGATACTACCACATTGTATCTTGATTTATGAGATGTTCTATAAGTCTTACCTTAGAGACGAGATTTATCCCAAAGTACTTTCCAATAACAAGTTACACTCTTGAATTTACTTTGATATTAAAGAAAAAATATTCTTTTGCGAATTATCCAACTTTCTATTCATAACAAAATATACTAGAAGTTGAGAAAAAAGAAAAAGAAAAAAAAAAGAATTGAGAAAGAGAAGTAAAAAATAAATGTTAAGAAAAAGAGGAGAGGAATAAAAAAAATAAAAAGGAAAAAAATAAAGATTGAGAAAAACAAAAATGAGCAGAAAAAATACAAATAAAGTTTGAGAAAAAGAAGAATAAAAAATGAGAAACGATAAAAATATAAAATCTATAATATATAAGAAGTGTGAAGAATCTTAGAAATATTATTTAAACTTTTTTCCATTCATTAATAGTCTCCTCTTTAGACAAAATCATCTTTCTATCTATCCTCTATGATTTTAGTAAAATTAAATACTGACTATATCACCAAAAACAAAACTTTTCCTCACATAAATAGGATTACTTTTCCACCATCTAAAAATATTAACCATTCCTAACTAAAAGAGGACAACCCAAAAACCCAAAATAGAATATCGAGAAACCAAAAAATAATTAGAAAAAAGATCCCTTCTCCCAGCATGAAATGAAAAAAATAAATAAAAATGTCCCTCTCCCCGTGTGAAATAAAAAAAAAGGTTTCCTTCTCCCAGCTTAGACACTTTTTGCCCTCCTCCCCCCTTCCCCCAATAAAAAAGAACTTTCCCATCTTGCATAGGTTTTAACAGAATCTTTCCCGTGTAAAATAAGATCAAAAAATTCATAAAAACCGATAAACAACAATTTCTATCCCATGTAAAATAGGCTTTAATGTAACTTTTTACCAACTTCTATAAAAGTCATACTGGTTTTATTTTTTGCCATCCTCACCATACTTTTCTTTCATCAACAATTCCCTCACTTTTATCTCTTCTTCAGGTTCTTTTCTCTAGGTTCTGTTCGTCAACTCGCTTTAGCTTATTTGTTATAAAATTCTCCTATTGTTTCGTATTGTTGATTGTTGCTTGCAAATTGATGATTTAAATATAATATAATTGCTATGCTAGCAGTTTAGCTCATATTCTTAAATGATCTAATTTGTATTATTAGTTGGGTTTATGTTCTTAATTGATTTAATTTGTATTTTTTATTGGATTTATTAATAACCAACATTCTTCCTCGATTAAATATACGAAAATAACTCACATATTCAGGTACAATTATTTACTCAATGCATCAATTTTTTTCTTCTAAATAATGTGTTATTGATATTCTAACCCATTTTAGGCTATTTTTGTAATGAACACAATTTTCAAAGTTGTTGAAATTAGCGAACTGAAGTCATTAGATCGTATGTCAATAATAAAAGTCTTGGTGATATGGTTTGGTCCAACAACAGAATATAATAAAGCAATAACTGGTGCTCAAAATCTTCTAAAGTTAGTTGATGAAGAGGTAAGAATTTTTCTTACTTTGTCTTTGATTTTCAGTGTTATCATTTATTTTTCATCCAATAAATTAATACCTCCACAATATTTTTGGGCACAAAATATGGTGATATACTTTTCAATGATTCAATCAAAAAATGGACAAGATTATTACAATAATGTAATTTTGCTATATCTTGAACAACCTCATTACTCCTGCCAATCCTAGTTTCCTATCAGCCAACAAGAAAATCGAGTTTGGATTTATTGTTCCCACCATTGTTCAAGAATGCAAGAGTACCTTTTTCTACAGTTTTTTTTTTCAAACTATTTCATTTCATTTGAAGATGAAAAATTACAATCGATGGAATAACTTGGGTAATTTCTTCTCTTTATTCAAACAATCTAACAATTTATATAAAGTTAAAATTTACTCATATTTACGTAGCCATGTATACTTAATATTTTTTTGTAGATATTTTTGAATCTTCGTGAGTTATAAGCCATTCACAAGAAAAATGTGAAGAGGGATAACACTTATGAATGAGAAGTAAGCCGAACTTCATTTGTTCGTAAAAATCGTGAAGGGAAGAAGTCTTTTCTTTCAAAATTCTTCTTTAGTTTAACAAATGTTATTATGTTCTAACGTGAACCATTGATCTTTTTTTTAATATAATTAGTGATTACATTAGAAACATGGACAAAAAATTTTAATAAGTTGTGAATGCTAAATAGGGCTTGGATTTAATATATATTGTACTTAATAACTAGCCAGCTCCCATATTACAATCAAGTTAAATGTATTTAGAATATTCTACTTTTTTTCTCCTCTTTTCCTACTATAATATAAAATTTTAAATTTAATTTTATTTGTTTGAATGGAAAATTTAGGTGTGATCGAAAAATTATAACATTATGGGGTGAATCATCAGACATAGAAAATGAATTGCTCTAAAAGTTATCTATTCAAAATCTCATAGTAGCATTTTGTGATGTCAAGACTACACTATACCAAGGTATTTTCTTAAAATCTCTTGTGTTTATAGTAAATTCTATGTATTTTCTAGGCAGTACTTTTTTTTCTGTCGTTGTAGGAAATTTTGGGATAGGTTCGATATCTATCACTACTATGTGGATAGATCCCACTTTTGAAAATACAACATCTCTACAAGAATAGTAATATATATTCACATATTCTTATTAATGAACACTAAAATACAGTTATCATAATGTACTAAATAAATACCCTATAGGTCTTTATTGGAGAATAGAAAACACCCATATATTACTCTACTACCAAGTTGATAAATTAAAACAGCTAAAACATTGATAATTGGAAATATCGCGAGTGGTTTGTATAATAATTAGGTACTATTCTTCAATTACTTCATAAAATTTATGTGTTCCAAAAGTATTAATCCTAACCTCTTCTATATTTCTATTTGTAGCTTAAATATTATAAATTTAATGCAACAATAAAAAAGATACTAAATCCCGATGACTTATACTATGCATCTTACACTAAATGCTACAAAAAAGTAGAGCGTAGCAATTCAAAATGTCCTCGTTGCCTCACAGAAAAACGTGGTTATATGGAAATGTAATACACAGATAAAGATTCAAATTACTTTTCAGCAATTTTAAAAATCAATACACGGGCTAATCATTTCCTATCTATTATTTTTTTCTAAGATTTCTTCTAGAACTGGACGTTTTCACTAAGACTGATAATTGTATAGAGACTGATAAATATACTGTTACATTGTTTAAATCTTCAAGATACTTGATTGGTTGCAATGTTTTGTCATACATACAATCAATATTTTATTCTCTGCTATGACATTTGTAATACTTTCAAATGATATGTTTTTCTAATTTATGCATTCTTTTTTTTGATACAGAATAAAGAATCCTTATTTTATCGTAGCTTTGTGCTAAGTATCAACAAGGAATGTACATTTTTTATCAGAGTTGATGCAAAAAATATCAAAGATCGAGCTGCAGGATGCTTCACTACAGAAGAAGTATGAGAAGTTAAAAAGCCTATTGTGGTTGATGTACTAGATGAAGAACCAGAGTCAGAAACTACAATCAAGAAGAGTGAAAGAAATAAAGCCAACAAAGATGCTACTAAAAACCCAATAGCCACTAAAAGGGTCAAACTTGAAAAGGATTTGTGATGTTTTATTCTCTATGAAAAATAATCACATATTTTTTTAGTCTAGATCTAGATTAATTTTTTAGGTTAAGCTCAAATAATTTTAGCTTCTAGATTGTTATTGGTTGTTTTGGTTTTCATTATTTTAAACAACATAAGCAACTTTTGCTGGCATACCAACTAATATTGGTTATTAACCTTTGCTAAATGTGTGCTTCTAATTTGATCTAATTATACAATATATGCTTTTATTTAATTACAGTATATATTATTAATCACTTATTGTATATCACAAGATATTATATATTACTGTCACGATCTGATTTATGAGTTATGATGGTACCTACCAAACCCTACCTGTAGGTAAGCCAAAATCATAGCCCGATGCGATTCACAATGGGCTTACTTGGTGGAAAATGTCCAAAAGAGGCGAAAATAGACAATTGCAACTCATAAATAAGCAAAACAATAGAGATAGTCAAGAAGGTAACCATAACATATATAACCATCCCATGACCTGATAGAGTCAGTACAAGAGCTACTAGAAATACAACTCAAGTTCTAAACATTTAATACAATCTTTCTCGAAGCAAAAGACTAAACATAAATAAGTTAAAAGGAAATGGGCAACTTTGACTCCATGAGCTCACTCTATCTTTGGAATCCAATACAACACAATCGATAAATCAATGAAGGCAACTAGTACTCGGATCTGCACCAAAAAGGTACTGATGTGTAGTATGAGTACCAAAACTATGATTACTCAGTAGGCATCATCGACTGAGTGAGCTAAATCATGATATAATATAATAAAATAAAATATAACTTAACTAAGTCACGGTAAAGAGGTGAACCTGAAAAATTCCAACAATGTGCAAAAATAAGTAAATGACTACAATAATAATATAGCATAAAGAATCAAACACAGACAATTATAACTAAAAAATTAGTTCCTATAATTCAATAAGTGCAAAAAAGTAAATAACCCAACGCAAGCCCCCATAAGCTTGGAGGGTACAATCAAGTAAAGCATAAACCAAATCGCCGTCATTTACCAACTTCCATTATACGACTAGAATCCATCCATGCCATGTCACACTATAAAAATTTTCCATTTCCAAACTCAAACCAATATCCACATAGTCCATATATCGAACTCCCTTGCTATCCTTGAATCAATATCATATAATCAATATCATAAGTAGTAGTAGTAGCCGGACTTGAACCAGTAGATATATCATCAATGTCATAATCATTAGTGGACTCGAACTGGTAAATATATTATCAATATCATATTATTATTTGGACTCAACCGGTATATATATATATATCATTAATATCATAATTATTATCTGAACTCAAACTGGTATATATATATATATATATATATATATATATATATATATATCATTAATATCATCATTATTATTCAGACTCGAACTAGTATATATATATATTATTATAGAAACCAAAATCACCACCATCGGATTTTACCATATGTAGCATAAACTCCCACTATCAAACCATCATGTCCATTAGGTCTCTAGCTTCATCAAGCCTCATATTAAGAATTTCAAGGTATATCACAAGTATATAAAGGTCAAACAAACAATCTCAAGTTTTGGTCTAAGGTGGGATGAAAGGGCTCGCTTCTAATTTTTGTAATTTATTTTAAGGCAATTCTACCCCGGACTAGACTAAGGTATCTAATTCCATTTTTAGATGTTAAAAGAGCCTCAATTTTCCCTAAGATAGATGTTCTACTTAGGAACTAAGAAACTAAACCAAATACACCTAAGTTAAGGTTTCTAATTAACCAAAAATTTTCAACTAACCCGTGTTGAAAATTTCATTATCAACACCTAAAACCCATCCCAAATCTAACATGATATCATAAGCATACTATGACATAGCTTAATATAATAGGAGGGGACAACCTAGCCTACCTGGACGCTGTAGAAATTTCAAAGAATCTGCTAAATCACCGATTTCCCTTCCGAGAAGCTTTCACAAGATGCCACACTATCAAAATCACATTCTACTCATCAATACTTGAACTATGAAACCCATATTAAACTATTATGCTTCGATTCTAAAAATTACCCAAAATCTTATGTGGGTCCCACTTATGGAAATTGTATTTCCAAAGCCAACCCAATATTCCTCATGCTCAAAGAGTAATTTTCCTAAAACATGGGTGAAATCTAAGATACATTGATGCTAAAATCAAGACACCATGTCTTAGGGATTTTGAACAAGAAATGAGAAAATCCACCATGAATAAGAAGGAATCTTACCTCAATTTGAAAGGAAAATCATATAATAATTGTTATGCAGGCTCCCCAAATCACGTACAAGCTCTAATACTAATCTTTCTTAATACTTAGTTTTTAAGTATCTTGAGAGTGGATAAGGAATGGGCAAAACAAGCTGAAAAAGGGGCTTTTTATAACTTTCCCAGGTGTTTGGGTATCGCAATTACGACCTGGCCCTCTTGATCGCCACATATGGTGGCTGCCAATGTGAGTTATTATCGCGACATGGCATGAGATTGTGGCACT
Source organism: Capsicum annuum (assembly GCF_002878395.1). NCBI lineage: Eukaryota > Viridiplantae > Streptophyta > Magnoliopsida > Solanales > Solanaceae > Capsicum > Capsicum annuum. Next base: position 82,063,829 of record NC_061115.1, on the reverse strand, counting down.
TGGTGCCTACCAAGATTATCGTGATCGCGACCCCTAGCATCGCTATTGGCAATTGCACCAGATGCAACTGAGACTTGGAATTTTCCAAGTCTCGTCCAACCCCTGAGATTCATACAGAATCCCATATGCACAAATCGACTATGCTACCATACCAAATTCAATGTTTTAGACTCAATGACGTAGTTAAAATTTCCATCCGAGGTCGTTTCGACAAAAAATAGGTTCAACACCCAACTTCCATTTTGTAACTTCCCGACCAATGGTTGAAATGAGCCTGGGTGCCTCAGGACCCGAACCAAGATTCCACTAGCCTAAATTGATATTTCGAAGCTGTTGGAATAGTCAAAATTGGCATACAAGGTTGTTTGACTAAAGTTTTTACTCGATAGCCAATTTAAACCAACGAATGACTTCAAAATAGATAATTGGCTCTAAAAATCAAACGAACTGCCCGTTAATCGAATTATCCATCCCAAAAAGTCGTAAATGACTTGGGGAAGGTATAGGAAAGCTCTAACGGTGAAAATAAGCACAAATATAGAAAAAGACAGAAAGGATCATTATATTACACACATAGCACAAGGTAGATATAAAATTAATTAAAACATTATATTTTAACCTGTTGTCTTCCACTGTAATAAAGAATTTTATTGTTTTCTCAATATAGATCAACACAAAATTTCTTAAGACCTTCGAAGTTATAAAAATATATTGCTGCAAACACAATAAATTTAACTATTGAAATCAATAGTTCTCATGAGCTAGAAAATGAACTAATAAATTTAGGTACTAGCTCATAATTTATATTTACTTTTTCCGTTCAAACAACAAATACAATGATCACATTATTTCCTTAGAACAATTTATTTATCTAATTTTTGTTAGTTTATAGAGGCCTCTTGCTTCCCAATCAAATAAAATATAAAGTAAGACGAAGTGGAATGACTTACTTGAATATATGTAGAAAATCTAGATATAGTACAGAGGTCATCTTCAAGAATAGTCTGAGACACAGTTTGTTGTGGATTCTTATCATAGCCATATTTTTATTTACTCACCTTCCTTTCCACATGACATGTTGAAGACAGACATGACTTCATATGAGAACACATATGATTGCTTTGTTAACTTACCATTTGATGTATATTTAGGAGCTAAGTATCTGTAGTGTTTCACAAAGTATTTCTTAGAAAGTAAGGAAAAAAGTGAAAAAAAATGAAGAAAAGAACATAAAAAGTGGTAAGGGAATGAAAAAGAGGAAAGAGGGCAGATGATAATGGGGGATGTTTAGATTAATATAATAAGCTACATACTCGGTAGCTATAAATACCATATTTTAATCCATCTATGAATATGATCTATTGTTTTTTAATCATACTTTTTAAATGTAGCTTGCAAAAAATTGAAAGTGCCATGTCAGATAATTGAGTGCATAAGAGCAAATGGAAAGGGAAGTCCTTCAAGATTTTAATTTTATTTAGTCCGTTAAATTAAAAATTTCTCTGTTTTGCTCTCTCGCATTGTCTTTTAGCAAGCTGTAGTTGGGAACATAAAATAGAATAAACATTTCTTCATTGTGTATTCTTCTATTTTTTTTTTGCTGAAACTGGCAAGGTTGTATTCTTCAACATTAAGGATATGTTGGCCACCTCCAAAAATTACAGATATGCTGGCTACCTCCAAAAATTATAGACTTCCTGTTAGATCGATAATTTGGTTAGTATCCTCTATACATAACTGTTTGCACCAAAAAATTTAGGATACAAGACATTTTCATTTGATTTCTTAATGGAATTGGACCTATCTTTAAAACATCTGCCATTCCTTTCCGTCCATATTGACCACCATATAAATAATATGAAATTTTCCACCACCTTTTTTGGCACTTGCTTCCCCCCTCCTAATCCAGCTACTAAGAAGATCTGATGTGTGCTCAGGAATTATCCAACTAGTACCAGTAATATCCCTGAGTTACTATGATGTCCCCATATAAAATGCATATCCAGTCAAGATCTTCATGTTTGATAGAAATAAAGTTCCACTAGCTAGAAGGATATGTTATGAGGGAAAATGAATATTGACAATTATAATGATATACTCCTGACTTCTTTAGAGATAATTATTCTTTCCTTCAAAAGTTTGAGCCTATTTCTTAGGGAACTTAAGAACAAACTGGAGTACCTCACTGTAGAATAGATAAAAAGCAACAATAGAGCGGTCATTAACTAAATATAATACCATTGCTAATATACACACTAGGAAAACTTTTGAAAGGATCATGAAGGTTATATATATATTTTTTTGCCATCACTGAATAAGTGGCATAGAAGCAGTACTGTAACAAAATAAAAATTTTGTGATCTGGCAGGATATAAATGAAAAGAATGACCTCGAATATCAACCCAATTATTGTGAGAGGTGTTGAACAAAATCAACAAAGCATTAGGGTTTTTCATAGTAAAACCAGTTCGTCAGTCAATATCGATAATAACAAGAGAGAAATTGAAGAACTAATAGTAAGAACCTATCTCTATAACATGCAGGCTTAAAATGTACAAGAAAATAGGTAATTTATAAAAATCCATTGTAAAATTGTGTAGAATAGCATCAGCTTTTATTAAATTATCAGAATATTACCACTGGATGTGCAAAATTGACATGACAATGATATGCTTACTGAAATCATAATTCTTGAAATTCTAATTATTATGCTTAAGTGTATCTTCGTCTTTTCCCACACTTTAAGTCTAAAAACTGACATATATAGTGTTTATTTCTATTTGCAGCTAACAAAAGAGTTCAATTCACAAAAGATGTTGATATTGAAGAAAAAGGACCAACAAACAATGCAGAATAAATTGATTATTGAAATTTCTATTCGAAAAATATGATATTGAAGGTAATTCAATACAAACTTATTAATTACAAATACATTCATTCTATTTATGCTACATTTATTATCCATTAAGTTTTTTAACCTTTGACTCCATAAATTTAGGTGAAATTGCCTACATACCATCAAAACCGTCTATTTATAGGTTGGAAAATAATCCTAGATGCATACATTGTCGGGCTATGAGGTTTGAACATGAAATGCGCCAATTTTCTGCTTTGACGGTGGATCAATCAAGCTTGCAAATGTTGTAGTTCTAGCTCAACTCTATGACTTATTTTTCGCACCATCAAAAGTAGCACAAGAATTTTTTAAACACATTAGAGCATATAACAACATATTTGGATTTACATCTTTTGTTGTTCAACTCGACAGTGATCTGGCATCTTCATGAAAAAGAGTTTATACCTTTAGAGAACAGGGTCAAATATATCATGATCTACCCTCATTAATCACACATGGTGATACTCCATGTTATTTATTGTTGTACTTTTTTGGCACAAAAATGAGGTATGCAATAGGATTTAAAAACTCAAAGAAGACAATTTATCCGAAGAAGTTGTGGCAGTAATTAGAAAGATAATGGATGTCAATACTTATGCTTAGTTCTTTCGCCAGCTAAAAATCATTCAAGCTTTTAGAATATAGAAATTTGAATTACTACAATGTGTCTACAATAAACCATCAATAGATCAAGTTGCTGCTATTTGGATAGATGGCAACAATCCCAATGTACCATTTGATAGAGAGATTATTGTAAACGAGAATTCAAGTAGTATGCATAGAGTTAAACATTACTATGATTGTTATGACCCATTCCAGTATCCTCTACTTTTTCCAAATGGTGAATCAGGTTGGCACCAAGAAATAGAAAAATAATATAAAATAAAAAATGGTTCACATGGGATCAAAGTAGCAGGCCTTAATCAAAATATTTTGACATTTGCATCTGCTAATGAGGTGTTTGACAATGAACAACGAAGTATAGTTTTGAAGTAAAATTACAGTGACTCTAACATTTTGGTAAGAAATTTCTCATATTAATGTTTTAGATTTTTTTCCATTCATGTACGATGAGGAGGTAAACATTATGTGTCATGTAGAGAGTACTACTGTGATAAGATACAAAGACGTGATGGAGAAAACACGATAATACTATTATGTAGATGATTATTCCAACAATTTGTCATTGACATGTACATCAAGATGGAAACAACAAGACTTGAATATTTTAGACTACAACAATCTAATCTTAGAAGGGAAATATTGTAAGGTATATTTGAAAGTATTCTGGAGGGAGAAATTAGAGGAGCTAAAGTAGAACAGAGAGTAATTCTTCCTGCATCATTCGTTAGAGGTCTTAGGGACATGTGTCATAGATATATGGATGCATGTCTTTGGTTCAACGTTTTGGAAAGCCAGATCTATTTATCACATTAATATATAATCCTGATTAGGTGGATATCAAACAATTTGTTAGGAGGACAACATCCTCAAGACTAACATGACTTGGTGACTAGAGTCTTTAGAGCAAAGCTGTAAGATTTAAAAGATTAGATATTAAAGAAAAAGATACTTGGTCCTGTTGTAGCACATGTTTTTATAGTTGAGTTTCAAAAAAGAGAACTACAACACATACAACTTTTATTAATACTTCACCAAGGATATAAGATAATATCACCAGATGATTATGATAAGTTTTTTGCAGCTAAACTTCCTGATAAAGAAGAATTTTCAATCTTGCATGATTTGGTTATCAAGTATATAATGCACGAACCATATGGAAAGAATCGTCCAAGATGGACAATGCAAGAATCACTATCCTCGACCATTTAGTAATAAACCGATACGAGAAAAAGGATGGATATCCAATTTATAAATGACAAAATGATGGAAGGGGGAAAAGATCCGAGGCATGACAATGAACAATTAAGGGGTCATTCTATATAATCCTTATTTGCTGACGATATATATTGCCACATCAACGTAGTGTCTTGTTCGGGGGTAAAAGAAATAAAGTATCTCTACAAGTACATATATAAAGGTCATAATAGGTGCGCTGTTCATATCAAGTCAGATATTGGGAAAAAGTCATCAATAAAATTTACAGCTTTTAAGATCACGTTGGGTGGCTGCACCAGAAGCATTATGGAGAATTTATGTATTCAATCTCAGTAAATGTTACCTCCCATCATTAACCTTCAATGTCATATCCCAAATAAACTAACAGGACTCAAATCAAGGCCTGGCCATATCAGGTATCACGAGTCCCGCATGGACCAAAGATCAACCCCTGCCCTGACCAACCCAAACAGAACACATCCCAAAGTCAAATGAGTTCCAAGCATATAATAAGATAAGGTGCAATAACATAAAATTTTTTTAATGCATTACCATGACCAACCACCAACGACTGGCCAAACGACCGACTGATACCGCCTAGTAACCATAATAGTCCAAACAAAGCCTTCTAAATAATGATCCAAAACTGAATATCAATAAAGTGCCGGGACATGCCCTCGACAATAGATAAAATAAGTCTAAGACATAAGAGGAACAAAACACCAATATAAACTTTGATGTATGGAAGCTCACCACTTAAATGTCAACTCACGAGCTGATCCCAAATCCTTATCACTTAGTAGGAAGAGTAGAGGTATGACCAATTGCTACATTGCATGGGGATATAACATTTGAAGATGGTTAGTGGGGTGAACGTTAATAAGTAACTCAGTGATAAAGATAACATAATAACATGATCGACAGTTGAACATCATTCAAACCAATGCCCAGAATCAGATGTATATATATATATATATCACATGACGAGATAGGAAACAAGGATTAACATGTATTTTCAAAACTTTAGCCTAGATTGTGTAGCTCAACCGTCATATAATAGTACCTATGAGCTATATGGGCCCCAACTCTCACCCTCTAATCTGGTCCCAGTGCATGTAGCCATACGAATCAGAGAATAATCTCATATATATGCACATAGGAGACTCGAACCTCCCAACAAATACTAAGGTAACTTAACCACTCGATCATGTAATGATTTACGGAGGACTCAAACCTACCTAATCATGAAATAAAAATAATGAGGGGGACTTGAACCTCCCTAGTCACTTTGACCCCCATGTCAGCAAATACAATTTTCAGTGTTGGTCACCCAGACCTCCACTTTTACGACGTAGCTGCACAACCCATATTAGAGCCTAACATTATCACACAGTCCCAATCATGAACCACATTTCACATTAAGGCATACATTGTTGGTATAAGCATACCAACTATACTTGCAAGGTAACACATCATGCCAAAAAAATTTCTATTAACTTGGAGAAAACAACTTCCTTTATTCATTAAAACAAGGTGAGGGAACGCCGACTCCCTTTGTTCATTAAATAATACCATTGAGATTTAAATACCTCTTTATATCATGTAATAGTTCAAGACTAGTTCAATTTACAAATTCCTACCTTTATCATAACTCAAAATCAATTTCACACTATGGGTTGAGGTTATAACCACTTCAAAAGTCACAAGTTTGGGAAACTCATAATTTCCTAGTTCATTAACCATACCTATGCATTGACAAGTTCAAAACCACATTTAAAGCATGAAAAATCGCAATTAAATCATGGGAAAACATTATTTAACAATAGTATTCAAAACCTACAACCCTTATTTTCAAAATCAATATAATTCTATTTGAACAACACTTTAATACATATGATTTTACAAATTTAACAATGAGGAAAGAGTCACATGCCTTTAATTATAAGATGTATAGAGAGAAATCACCCTTGAAAGCCCTAATTGATCAACCTCTTGAAAACCCTAAGTGTTCTTGACCTTGAGGAATTTGAGAGTGTTAAGAAGTTACTTTGATGTGTTTATGAGGTCTAATGATACCCAAAAGGGATTATAAGACGTTTGTTTTAAGTTGGGTAAGAGGGGAAATTTCTAAATTCCTTTAAATTAAAAGCTGAAAAAGGGTTGCCTTTGACTATGAGTTAATTCTTGACTCGTAGGCCCTCCTTATGACTCTCCCCCACGAGTCATAACCAAGGAAGTACCACAAAGTTACCGTACACTAGTATCCATATGACTCATTAGCACAACTCGTAATGGGACCCTACGACTCATAGGGTCTAGTCATAATGAATACAAAACCCAAATTGGGACTTACACTGGACACCCTACGATTACACCTAGTGACTCATAACATATCCTTATGGCTCTTAGTGAGACACTCGTACTCAAAGCAGAATCTAGCCACGAACTTACTGGTTTGGTTACGACTTATCCAAATGACTCGCCAGGATACCCTACGATTCATAGGGTGAGTCGTTATTAAGGCAATGGGCTCAAATCTCAAGAAATTTCCTTGGGCTAAAAATCTGGGGTGTTTGAATTCTTCTCCACTTGGATAATTCATCCTCCAATAACAGGACAAGGAATTTATTAGCATGAATTGACTCCACATACCTCTACTCTTACCTTTAACAAAGACAGAAAACTAGGAGTCTAAGGAAAATACTCTTTGCTTTAACAAAGTTAGAACACAAAGATGCTAAGGATTACACATAGCTCAAGCAAGATTATCTGGAGCGAAAAATAAGAACGGATACTGGGACTTTATGTCCTCTTTGGCTTCCCAAATAACTTCTTCAACCTTGTGGTTCCTCCATTACCAAAGCTACGTCCTTCGTCTTCAACCAATGAACATGCCGACCCAAAATTTCAATCGGGAATTCCTCATAAGATAAAGAATCCAAAATACCTACCTCCTCTAAAAGGAAAAACCGTCAAAGGATCACCCATACTTTCTTAACATCAAAACATGAAACACCAGATGAATAAAGCTCAAACTAGAGGGCAACTCCAATTCACACGCAACATTACTAATCTTCTTCAACACCAAGTATGAACCAACATATTCGGGGTTGAGATTCCCCTCCTTACCAAACTATATCACTCCCTTCATAGGAGATACCTTTACTAACACCCAATCACCAACTCTAAACTCCAACTCCCTTTACCTCATATCCGTATAGGATTTTTGGCAAATTTAAGCTTCTCTTAAATCACCTTTACCTTTATCATTTGGTGAACCAAATTCGGGCCAAACCTCTCAACCTCATAAATTTTAAACCACCCGATGAGAGACCTACACCTCCTACCATACAAGGCCTTGAAAGGAGCCATACCAATACTAGAATGGTTGCTATTATTATACTCAAACTCTATAAGAGAAAAATGATCAACCCTACTAGCACCATAGTTAATCACACAAGATCTAAGCATGTCTTCAAGTGTCTAAATAGTACTTTCCGCTCTCCTATCCAACTGCATATGAAAAGCTGTACTAAAGATCACCTTAGTTCCCAAACCTCTCTGGAACAAATACCAAAACTATGATGAGAACTGAGTAACGTGATCTGGCATAATAGAAATAGGCGCCCTATGCAACTTCACAATCTCTTGGAGGAACAACTTCGCATAGTCTTATGCTGAAAAATTTGTTCTCATTAGTAAGAAGTGAGTAGACTTAGTAATCCTATCCACGATGACCCAAATTGAGTCAAATTGATTCTGAGACCGAGGAACACCAGTAATGAAATCCATATTAATCACTTCCCACTTCCACACAGGTAACTCAGTTTCTTGATATAACCCTCTGGGCTGCAAGTGCTTAAACTTCACTTGTTAACACACCATATATTTAGCCACAAAATTGGCCACATCTCGCTTCATATTGTTCCACAAATAAATCTCTTTTAGATCGTGATACATTTTTGTTGAATCGGATGAATGGCATAACGTAATTCATGAGCCTCAGCCATATTCCTCTCTCGAGCCTATCTATATCGAGAACACATAATCTGCCTTGGTACTATCGACACCAATCTCAAAAGTTACAACCTTTTACTGTCCTATATCACTCTTAATCTTTATTAAAACAGGATCCAATACACACTTCTCCTTTATTTTAGTACCAAGAGATGACTGCTCCACCTTTTGCACAAACACACCCCCATCCTCAGAGTCCAAGAGACAAACTACAAGGTTAACCAAATGGTGAATATCTTTCACTAATTCCCACTTATCCTTATCCATATGAGCTAGAATTTCCATAGATAACCTGTTAAGAGAATCAACAACCATATTAGCTTTAGCTGGGTGGTAATGGAGACTCATGTCGTAGTCCTTTAGAACCTCAAGCCACCTCCTCTTCTTGAGATTAAACTCTTTTTAGGTGAACACATATTACAGGCTCTAATGATTGGAAAAGATATCTATATGGACTCTATAAAAATAGTGACGCCAAATCTTCAATGCGAACACCACAACCAATAACTCTAAGTCATGTGTCGGATAATTCCTTTCATGAACTTTCAACTGCCTAGAAGCATAGGCCACCACCTTACAATGCTGCATCATCTCACAACCAAGTGCTACAGGAGATGCATCACAATAAACCATGAATCCATCATTACCCTTAGGTAGGGTCAAAACTGAAGCTAAAGTCAACTTATCTTTTAGCTTTTCAAAACTACCCTCACAAATATCAAACCAAAAGACCTTTACCTTCTTCTAAGTCAACTAAGTCAGCGAGGCAGCTATAGTCGAGAAACACTCTACACACATTCTATAGTAACCTGTTAAAACCAAAAAGCTCTAAATATCGGTTGGAATCATGGGCCTAGGACACTTCTTAACAACTATAACTTTCTGTGGATCCACGATGATCCCTTCACTAGAAATGGCATGACCCAAAAAAGTAACAACTTTCAACCATAACTCACACTATGAAAACTTAGCATACAAATTCTGATCTTTCAAGGTTTGTAATACAATGCAGAGATGGTCGATGTGATCCACCTCACTCCTCGAGTACACTAGAATATCATCAATGAACACTATGATGAAAAAATCTAAGAAATGATGGAACACCCTATTCATGTGATCCATAAATGCCACTGGGGAATTTTTTAGACCAAAAAACATAACTAGGAATTCATAGTGACCATACCGGGTTTGGAAAGCAGTCTTAGGGATATCCACCTCCCTAATTTTTAGTTGATGATAACCCGACCGAAGATCAATTTTAGAGAAATATATAGCACCCTAAAGCTGGTCAAACAAATCATTAATCCAAGAAAGAGGATACTTGTTCTTCACCATAACCTTATTCAACTAATGGTAATTGATGCATATCCGAATAGAACTATCCTTCTTATGTACAAACAAAATAAAAGCACCCCACGAAGACATACTAGGAAAGATAAAACCCTTGTCAAGGAGGCCTTTAAACTGCTCCTTAAGCTCCTTCAACTCAATTGGAGACATTTTATAAGGAGGGATTGAGATAGGACAAATATCCAAAACAAGGTCAATCTGAAAATCAATCTCCCTATTGGGAGGGATACTAGGAAGATCGTAAAAAAATCCCTTGAGGAATTCATTAACTCCTGGAAAGGATTGTAAGAAAGGACCCCTCGAGTTAGAATCTTTAACCCAGACCAAATGATAAAGACAGCCCGTGGAAATCAATATTCAAGCTCTAAGATACAATATGAATCTTTTCTTAGGCACTAGAGACCCCTTTCCTACTTAATGACTGGCTTATTAGGGAATTCAAACATGATGTTACAGGTGTGACAATCTAAGAAGGCTTAGCACGAGTACAACCAATCCATCCCTAATATGACATCAAAATCAACCATGTCTAATTAAACCAGATCTAATAGAGTTTCTCTACCACCAATAGATACCACACAACCCCTATAGATTCTTCTACCAACCTCAAAGTCAGCTAATGAGGTAGAAATAAAAAAGGGATTAGTGATACACTCGGGAATAAAATCAAAATGTATAACCATAAATGGGTTCTTATAAGAAAGAGTAGACCCCAGTTCAAGAAAGCAATACAGATCATAAGAAAAGAGTTGTAATATACCAGTGATGATATTGAAGATGCCTTAGAGTCTTGGTGAGTAGTAAGAGCATACAAGCAATTCTGTCCAGTGTCGGTACTAGAAGTAAAAGTAGCACCCTTTGGTGTAGGAACTGATGAAGTGGCAACAAGAATCTTATTTGCCCTAAAGTAGCGTTAGAAGGATAATCCCTATGCAAATGACCAATCTGAACATATCTAAAACTCTTGTTCCTTCCATTTTCACAAAAACCATGGTATACTTGCCCACATAATCTACCAGAAGGATATGATAGAGCTAACTGAGCCCCACCAGCATGAGATTGGGCACCCTATTCCCTAAACCCACTATCATGTTGAGAACGACAATCACCTGACAATTTTAGATAAGGACCACTAGCCATAGAGTAAGAACTAGAACTCCCTCATTTCTTCTTAAATCACTTTTCACCATCTCTACCACTCTGCTGCTAACCTCTACCCTAATTAGAAAGTCTAAACTTCTTACTCTGCCTTTTTTTTATCTCCACTTGATTCTTCTTCTCTGCCTCAACCTGCTGTATATACATAATAAATTTGGAGATGTCCATATCCTTATTCAATAAGATAGACTTACTCTCTAGAATCAAATCAATAGACAACTTAGAAGAAAATTTACTCATTCTATCCCTCATGCTAGACACTAACTCAGAAGCATACCGGGACAACTGATGGAATTTCAAGGCATACTCCTTGACCGTCATCCTGCTTGCTTCAGATTAACAAGTTCTTCCACTTTCGCATCCCTTAACTTATGAGGAAAAAATAGTTCAAAAAATAACTAGAGAAATTATCCCACAGTACAGAATTGGCATCCCCTTCCCTAGACTATTCCCATTCCTCATACCATTGGTATGCTACATTCTTTAGTTGATAAGAAGCGAATTACACACCCTCCACATTAGTAGTATGTATAACCTGGAAGATCTTCTCTATCTCATCTATAAAACCTTGAGGATCTTCCTCAACCTTAAAACTAGTAAAAATTAGAGGACTCAACTTTATAAACTGGCCAACCCTTGTGGCCTTAGAAGATATAGTAACAAAAGCTACATGTTCAGATTGAAAAATTACCAATTGAGCCAATGTATGAATAGACTGAAATTTTTTTGAATTCGACACATCAGCCTGAGGAGCTCGAGGAGGGCCAAAGGGAACTAGTGGAACTCTAAAAGGGCAATCAGGAACTAACCCCTAGACCGTATCTATACCCCATAAGCAAGGCATGTCCTATCAACATTGTTCTTAAGTAGAAAAGAGGAATTTCCATAAGCTTCAGATCATCTGGGAGGCATGATTTGAAAAGCAAACACATAGAAATTAGAGAGACTCAAGACCTCAGACTCTATATCTTGAAGTAAGAAAACTAGAAAAGAAAACATTCCTAAATTCCTCATAGCCTCTCCATTATAAGTGCGGTGTGCTACACACCCAAAAAAGAGACTCTACTCGACACGGATTTGTGGAGACCCAGTTAACCATGAACCTAGGCTTGATACCCCCTAGACATGACCCAAACCAAGGCCTTGCCGTGTTGGGTATCTTAAGTCCCTCGTGGAATGGAGATCACCCCTACACATAACAAACCCAAACACAACACAACACACCCCAAAGTCAGATGAGTTGTAAACACATAAAAAGATAGCGTGCAATAGCTTAAGAAAATTTTAATGCATATCCATGACCAACCACCTACAACTGCCCAAATAATTGACTGCCACTGCCCAATAACTACAATAGTCCAAACAAAGCCTTCTAAACAATGATCCAAAACTAAATATATATAAAGTGTCAGGACATGCCCCCGATAATAGCCAAAATAAGTCTAAGACATAAGATAAACAAAACACAAAATATAGACTTTTGATGTATGAAAGCTCACCACTTTAATGTCAACTCACGAGCTGATCCCAAATACTTATCACTAAGCAAAAAGAGTTGAAGGTGACTAATTCTTGCATTACGTGGGGATATAGCATCCGAAGATGGTTAACGAGGTGAATGCTAGAAAGTAACTCAGGGATAAGGATAACATAATGCATGATCGACAGTTTAACATCATTCAAACTAATGCACATAATCAGGTGCATATATATATATATATATATAAATATATATCATATGTCGGGATAGGGAATAAGGCTTAACATGTATTTTCAGAACTTTAGCTTGGATTGTGTAGCTCAACCATCATATAATAGTATCCACGGGCTATATGGGACCTAGATCTCACCTCCTGGTCAGGCCCTAGTGTGTGTAGCCATACAAACTAGAGAATAATCTCATATATAAACACAACGGGGACTCGAACCTCCCAATATAAACTAAGGTGACTTAAGAACCCGATCATGTAATGATTTACACAGGAATTAAGCCTTCCTAATCATGAAATAATAATAATAATGGGGACTCAAACCTCCCTGGTCACTTTAACCTCCGTGTCGATAAATGCAATATCTAGTGTCGGTCACCCAAACCTCCACTTTAATGACTTAGTTACACAACCCTTATTATTGCCCAATTAAAATATTTATCATACAATCCCAATCATGAACCACATTTAACATTAAGGGATACATTATTGGTATTATCATACCAACTATACTTACAAAGTAACACATCATGCCAAAACAATTTCCATTAACTTGGATAAAACAACTCCCTTTTTTTATTAATACAAAGTGGGGGAACACCAACTCCCTTTGTTCATTAAATCATACCATTGTGTTTCAAATACCTCTTTATATTATCCAATAGTTCAAGACTAGTTCAATTTACAAATTCCTACCTTTCTCATAACTCAAAACCAATTTCACACTATGGGTTGGGGTTATAACCACTTCAAAAGTCACAAGTTTGGGAAAATCATAATTTTCTAGTTCATTCACCATACCTATGCACCCACAAGTTCAAAACCACATTTAAAGCATGAATAATCATAATTAAATCATGGGAAAACATTATTCAACAATAAGTATTCAAAACCCACAACCTTTATTTTCAAAATTAACATAATTCTATTTGAACAACACTTAAATACATATGCTTTTACAAATTTAACAAAGAGGAAAGAGTCACATGCCTTTAATTGTTAGATGTACAAAGAGAAATCACCCTTGAAAGCCCTAATTGATCAACCTCTGGAAAACTTTAAGTATTCTCAACCTTGAGGAATTTAAAAGTGTTGAGAACTTACTTTGATATGTTTATGAGGACTAATGATATACTAAAGGGGTTATAATATGTGGGTTTCATGTTGGATAAGAGGGGAAATGTCTAGAATACCCTTAACTTAAAAGCTGAAAAGGGTCACCTTTGACTATGAGTTAAACCTTGACTTGTAGCCACTCCTTACAACTCGTCACCACGAGTCATAACCAAGGCAGTTCCACCAAGGCACCCTATACTATTATCTTTATGATTCATTAGCACCACTTGTAATGGAACCCTGCGAATTGTAGGGTCCAGTCGTACTCAACATAGAGCCCAAATTGAAACTTACACTGGACACCCTACGATTACACCTAACGACTCGTAACAAATCCTTTTAGCTCTTTGTGAGCTACTCATACTCAATGCAGAATCTAGCCATAAACTTATTGTTTCAGTTACGACTCATCCTGATGACTTGTTAGTACACCCTATAACTTATAGGGTGAGTCGTTACCAAGGTAGTGAGATCAAAGCTTAAGAAATTTCCATGGGCCAAAAATCTGGGGTGTTTCATAAATAATCAGGTTAGCTATATATATTCAAAAATTAGGTTAATTTAACTTATGTTGAAATAATCTAAAATAATTGTATAAACTATTCCTTAATTTCAACAACACTTAATTAGGTGTATTTGTTTGTCTGTTAGCAATTTATTTTTAAAGGAGTACAAATACGAATCTTCTGTAGACATATAAATAATAGAACTAAAACTAAATAGGTAGATAGATCTCCATAGGAAAAACAAATTTAGAATAAAAATATAAATTGATAGTCACAAAGAGAAAGTTTATTTTTTCATCCCTTGCAGGCAAACAAACTAGCATAACAAAGATAATGCTATAGCTCGACCATAAAATAAAGAATAAAATATCAAGGCCCTTCCATCAGTGAAGTTACAAAAAGTAAAGAAGAATAGAGACATACCTAAATAATTAAGTTTAGTCGCTCGCACTAAACAATGCATTTTTATACCAGTTGTGTAAAATAAAAAATAATATCTTTCTATGACTTACCTCTTTTATAAGCTTTCCACTCATGGAACTTAAAATGAAGTATCTTAAGTTGTCTTGGACTTGAGGGTCTATTTCTTTGGTATTGTTTGGTTAATCGAGTTTTTCATTATCACGACCTGAGGCTACCCCCAAGTTCCGACAACAGTACTTATGGTCATAAGTGACCACAAGCTAACCCATGATATAGTACATGTTGTGAGCAATGAGTAAAGTAGTAATATGATACATGAGCAGAAGATACACTAATAAGGTACTGTAAAACGGAATACTAAAATACATATCAAAATACGTCTGTAATATCTGATAACATACTAGAAAACCAAACTGTCTATCTGAAAGGACTGGTAATACAAAAATAAATAACTGACTATCTAACTAATTGTCTAAGAGCCTATAAACATCATGGGGAGTTAATAGGACAAACTCCCAACTAACTCTGACTGACTGAACATAAAGAAGTACTAAAATAACGGAAATAAAAATATCATGTCCTCAATAGAAGGACTCACCACAACTACTGCTGAGTAACACTGTGCTATCTATGAATGGTTGAGAAACTGAGTGTCCGAACCTATGTTATAAGACAACATAACGCAAAGAAAAGTATGCGGCCAGTACTTTGAATGTACTGGTATATGAATGAGGACTGGCTGAAATATATGAAATAACCGATCATGAATGCATGAACATGTAATATCTAAGAATATAAGACCAAGCATAAAGATATTTTAGAGAGAATCTGTAAACTAAAAGACTAAAAGCTGTATAACTGAATTATTGAAATCTGTACACTTGGTCAAGCAAACCTGAACTAAAATACACTGAATACTGTACTGAGACTATTAGAGGAATCATCTCACCGACATGCCCTAATTTGAGCTAATTAGTGTCCATCCTGTAACCCCAGTTAGAAGGGTGTCAGTACCGTGCCACGGGTACTAACACTGACTATATAGATCTACTAATCTAATGTCCCGAAGGATTAGGGAGTCAGTTCTGAATAGGCGGGTGAACCCTAAGAGAGTATCAGTCTTAAACTGGCGGGCGACATCTCATAATCCAACACTAGCTATGTAGTTCTAGAAATTAGGGTTTGCTATTAAGAACCCAGTCCTAATCGGCAGGTGAGCCCCATCTAGATTATCTCAGTGCTAAATCCTACTCCCAATGGAACTGACATTGGTACTGAACTGAACATTATTTCTAATAGTGCTCATCATGATAATATCAAATGAGAAAAACAATAATATAAATGGTTTAACTGAATCATTACTTGAAAATCGAGATCATGTAAAACATATAGGTATCGAATGTTCATAACCCACCAGCACTGTATGAGCATAAAAATACAATATCAAACTTTAAATATGGTAATATATTATCATAGTTCAAAGACCCAAAACTTAGATCTTTCATCAAACATATGCGAATCATGAGCTTGAACATGGAAATATCTTAAAACATGGGAAAATGGCATGGTTACGTGACTAAGATTGAAACGTGATAATATAACATGAAATTCACTTGAATATAACATGGGAGATTGAAACTTAAAGCATAGGTTAACCTAATTTTTCATGAAAGCATTCTTGAAAATGAAATAAGTCAAACTTCTAAGGAAACACATGAATTTAATCCATCTTGAACTTACAAAACTCCATAATAAGAGAAAAATCCATACTTTAGTTGAAAAGAAGGTTTTTGGGCTCCATGGGTGAAAGGGACCTATGGATGAACATACCACATACCTTAAGCTTCTTGATTTGTGAAAGAAACCATATTCTTGATGCTTTCTTGAAGATTATTAAACTTGGAAAACATTTATTCTTGATTGCTTGGGGAAAAAGGATTTGAATTTTTTCTTAAGGAAGGATGAGGGTTTCTTGAGAGTGATTTTGAGAAGAAGGGAAAAATAATGCCCCTATGGATGTCCGAAGTCGTGTTATGGATGATTTGGGCTAAGAGGGAAAAGTACCAATTTCCCCTTGATTATTTAAATAAAAATTTAGAAGCAATAACGCCACCGCGATGCGGTCTTATCACAGTTGAAGAAATCCCATACCGCTTTGTGAACAATATCTGATCGGGACTAGTACTGCGATGCAGGCTTATTGCGAAGACTAATTGTTTTTGTAATCTAAGCATGCCCCAAACCTGTCCAAAAATCCAAAACTCCCTCAAGATATACTTTGAACCTCCCTAAACATGAATTATCTTAAAACCCAACTTTTTAGAGACGAGAAGGCTAAACTAAAAATTTGTTAAGTTTAGGGGTCTTGAAAATGGTAAGTCCCCAACACTTAGTGAAATTTTCAAGCCTTAGACCCCTTATGTATACAACTAAGAGCTGAATCTAGCTTGGAAGATTATGGGGTATTACTATATCTCCCCCTTAGGGACATTCATCCTCGAATGAGACTGGTTAAACTTAGAAACTAAGGCAACTAAGATCGTATAGTGAACATGAATGACTTGGAACATGATTACATAACTGAGTTTGAAGTATGATACTTGAACTGGACTGATTTCGTGAATGCACACAATGACATGAGAATGGTTACATAGCTGAACTGTGAATGGAAAAGGTTCAATCTAAGGAAAAACATTACCTCAAGCTGAGTCTGAGTTTGAGGTGAAAAGATGAGGGAACTTGGTCCACATATTTGCTTCTGCTTCCTAAGTGGGTCCCTTAACAAACTGATTTTGCCAAAGAACTTTAACTAAGGTAATTTCCTCATTCCTTAGCCTATGAATCTGACGATCAAGGAGCTCTACTGGGACTTCATTATAGGAAAGACTATCTTAACATCCAAATTTCTACAGGAACAACTATGACTGAATCACCAATACATTTCTTAATCACAAAAACATGGAACACTGGATGCACTAATTCTAAATCCACAGGCAACTCAAGCTCATATGCCACCTTCCCAAAATAGTTTAAGATTCTATATGGGACAACATAGCTGGGACTGAGTTTCCCTTTATTTCCAAATCTCTTTACTCCCTTCATAGGCGAAATCTTTAAATAAACCCAATCATCAATCTCAAACTTAAGATCTTTTCTCCTCACATTTGCATAAGATTTCTAACGGCTTTAGGCTGTCTTCAGCCTTTGCTGAATCAACTGAACTTTCTCTATTGCCTCAAACACTGAATTTGGCCCTACCAAAGTAGCCTCACGTACCTCAAACCAACTAATAGGAGATCTATATCTTCTTCCATAGAGATCCTTAAATAGAGCCATTTGAATACTGGAGTGATAACTATTATTATAGGCAAACTCAAACAGAGGTAAGTGGTCATCCTAAATACCTTTAAAGTTAATAAAACAGGCCCTCAATATATCCTCTAAAGTCTAAATCGTCTTCTTTGCCTGACCATTTGTTTGAGAATGAAAAGCTGCACTAAGATGAACTTGGGTACGAAGACCCTTGTAAAAATCCTTCTAAAAGTGAGAGGTAAACTGAGTACCTCTATCTAAAATAATAGACAACAAAGTTCCATATAACTTAACCAACTCCCTGATATAAATCCTGGCATAATCCTCAGCTAAGTACAAAGTATAAACTGGCAAGAAATAAGTTGACTTGGTCATTCTATCCATAATGACCCATATCGAATTATGCTGACGATGCGGACGAGGCAACCCTATCACAAAATCCATGTTCACCACTTCCCACTTTCAAGTGGGGATACTAAACTTCTGCAGTGTACTACTAAGCCTTTGGTGCTCAACTTTAACCTATTGACAATTTGGAAACTTATCCATAAAGTTTGTAATATCCTTCTTCATACCACTCCACCAATAGATTTCCCACAAATCACGGTATATCTTAGTGGATCCTGGTTGAATCGAATACCACAAACCATATGCTTCTACATGTATTCGCTATCTCAAACCATCAACACATGGAACACATAACCTGCCCTGACAATGAAGCATACTGTCTCCCCCTTAGGAGAAAGCCTCTGCTTTCTGGTCTCTAACTACCTTCTTCAACTTAACGAAACTAGGATCCCTATCTTTTATTCATTCACCTTCGCAACCTATGAAGACTACAAACTATTCTGAAACCATACACTACTTTAGCTAAATCAACAAACCTAATGCCCAATCTAGAAAGTAGATGAACTTCATTAACTAACTTCTTCTTGTCTTCCTCAACATGAGCAACACTACCCATGGGCAATCTACTAGGGCATCTGCCACTATATTGGCCTTGCCCATATAATACAACACACTATCTAGTCACCTTCTCTAACAAAGATTCAGATCTTTCTGTGTGAATATGTACTGTAAAATTTTATGGCCAGTAAACACATCAACCTAAACCCCATAAAGATAATGCCTCCAAATTCTTATGGCAAAAACAACAGATGCAAACTCAAGATCATGGGAAGGATAATTCTTTTCATAGGGTTTATGCTGTCTACAGGCGTAGGCTTTGACCTATCCTCTCTATAGCAAAACACAATCAATAATAACTCTAGAAGAATCACAATAAACTACAAACCCATCTGAACCATCTGGCAAAGCCAAAATTGGGACGGAGGTGAGTCGAGTCTTCAACTTCTGAAAACTCTTCTCAAAGGAATATGACCACTAAAATTTAACCTTTTTCTGCATCAACCGAGACATGGGGGAAGAAATAAAAGAAAATCCTTTAGTAAATCATCCGTAATAGCCAGCCAAACCTAAGAAACTCTTGATATCTGATGAAGAAATGGGTCTAGTCCAGTTTCTTATTGCTTAAATATTTTGAGGGTCAACTCGAATGCCATCACTAGAAACTATATGGCCAAGGAAAGCTACTGATCTTAGCCAAAATTTTCACTTATTAAATTTGGTAAACAACTGATGGACTCTAAGAGTCTGTAACACAGTTCTCAGATGGTCGACATAATTATTCTTATTACGAGAATAGACAAGGATATCATCAATGAAGAATATGATGAACATATCCAAGTACTGCTTAAAGACCCTATTTATCAAGTTCGTGAAAGCTACAGGGGCATTGGTAAGTCCAAAAGACATAACTAGAAATTTGAAGTGACCATACTGAGTTTTAAAGGCTATCTTCAGAATGTCATATTCTCTGACTCTAAGCTATGATAGCTGAATCTGAGGTCTATCTTAGAAAAATAACTGTTACCTTGAAGTTGGTCGAACAAGTCATCACTTCTAGGGAGTGGATACTTATTCTTGATTATGACTTTGTTCAACTAATGGTAGTCGATGAACATTCTGAGAGAACCATTTTTACTACGTATGAACAAAATTGTAGTGCCCCATGGAGAAACACTAGACCTAATAAAACCCTTATCTAAGATATCCTTTAACTATTCCCTTAATTCCTTAAGCTCTGCTGGAGTGATTCTATATGGTGGAATAGAGATAGGCTGGGTATCTACAAGGAGATCTATTCTAAAGTTAGTTTCTCTTTCAGGAGGGACTCTGGGAAGATCTTCAAGGAACCCATTTGGGAATTCTCTTACTACTGAAGCTAACTCAAGACTCAGGGTCTCAGAGTTTGAGTCTTTTACTCAGACAAGATGATAATTACACCCCTTGGATATCATCTTTCTTATTCTAAGATAAGAAATAATCTGACATTTAGGTACTAAGGTAATACCTCTCCATTCAATAATTGGCTCATTAGAAAACTAAAATTGAACGACTCTATTTCTATAATTAACTGAGTCATAACATGAGTGAAGCCAATCCATGCTGAGAATGACATCAAAATTTGTTATCTCTAACTCTACGAGATCTACTAAGGTGATTTTCTAAAATACTATGACTGGGAAATTTCTTATACCTATCTGGATGTAATAAATTTATCCACTGGGGTAGACATTGATAAAGGCTTGACTAATGTTTTGATACTAATATCGAAATTGAAAGTGAAGCTCCAGGGTCTAATAAAACATAAACATGAAGATGAAAGACCTGTAACATACTCCTAATCACATCAGGAGAACTTTCCTGATTATGTCAAGTCTGGAGCACATACAACCTATTCTGAAGTTGCCCACTGGTTGTACTGGAGACAGCACCCTGCTGAGTCAGGCGACCTACTGGAGCAGATAAAAGATCAAACTAGCCATGTTGGCGTGAATCCTTTCCCCTTTAAATAACTACTGGACACTCTTGGACCTTGTGTACTGACTTGACATAATCAAAACACATATCACTACTAGCCTTACACTTTCTTTGATGATGCCTACCATAGTTCCTGCAGAGTGGATTAGTACGACTACTATTTATACTACCTTAGGACATAGAGCCCGATACTCTATCTCGACTATCATTCCTGAACTTAGGCACTAGAGCACTAGTTGAAGATAGAGATGGGGCTGAAAACTTTTAACAGAACTACGATTGATTACCGTTATCTAACCTTGGCTGAGAAAAGTAAAAATACCTATTTTAGCCCTCCCATTCTCTTTTTTTCTCTCCTTAAGATTCTCCTCCTCGATCTGCTAAGTATGAACCATAAGTCTAGATAGGTTTATCTATTTAATCAACATAGCTGTCCTATACTCCTTAACCACACTATCAGCTACACCAGATACAAACTTACTTATTCTAGACCTATTGTCTGCCACCATAGTAGGAGCATACCTCACCAATTGAGTGAACTTAAGCAAGTACTCCTTCATGCTTCTACTACCCTATTTCAAATTGATATACTCCTGTACCTTAGCTTTCCTCAAATCTAAAAGAAACAACCTATCTAAGAAAGCTGTAGCAAACTCCTCACACTCTCTCAACACCTCGGTCTTCCTTTCACTGCTTAAACTAGGTGTAACCTATGTTCTGTAACTGATATATAGCCAACTCTGCACTCTCACTCAAAGTGATGTCTATTATATTTGTCACTTTCTGCATTATGTCCATAAACTCCTGCAGATCTTCTTCAAACTTGGATCACAAAAATAAAAAGAGGATTTATCTAAGTGAAATCTTGAATCCTAACAGCAACTGTATTTGCCATGGGATTGGCTGGAGCAATAGCTTGTTGGTTGTTTAAAGCAGCTACTGAATGGGGTAAGGTCATGAAAGCCACCCTGAAATCAACATGAGAACTATGATCATTTAGGGGATCTTTCTGAATAGGCGGTGGTATGGGTTGATCCTCATTCTTTCTTTCGTTGTTTCTTCTAGGAGGGATTATCCATAAATGGAATAAAGGATGGGTTAAAAAAAGGAACTAAATAGAGCTCATGCTCTTTCGCATGATATGAATACTAAAAGAAGGAAAACTTTCCTAAAAATGTTTCATATCCTCTTGTCCATATGTGTGGCATGCTTTACACCCTTGCACAAGACTCTACTTAACGTGACTTTTAGATTTCCTAGAACACTTTAAAACCTGGCTCTAATACCAAGTTTTTTCACGACCTGAGGCTACCCCTAGTCGCGACGATGGTGCTTATGGTCATAAGTGACCACAAGCTAACCCTTGAGATACTTGTTATGAGCACTGAGTAAAGTAGTAATATGATACATGAGAAAATGATACACTGATAAGGTACTATAAAATTGAATACAGGAATACGTATCAAAATATGTCTGTAGTATCTAATAACATACTAGAAAACCAAAAAGTCTATCTAAAAGGACTAGTAATACTAAAATAACTAACTGACTACTAACTGATTGTCTGAAAGCCTCTAAACATCATGGAGAGTTGATGGGACAAACTTCTAACTAACTTTGACTATCTAAACATAAAAAAGTACTGAAATAGCTGAAATAAACATATTATGTCCTCTATAGAGGAGGAATCACCATTACTATTGCTGAGTAATGCTGAGATATCTAAGAACAGTCAGGAAACTAAGCGTCTGAATCTATGTTATAAGACAACACAGCGAAAAGAAAAGTATGCGGTCAGTACTTTGAATGTACTGGTATATGAGATGAGGACTGGCTAAAATGTATGAAATAACTAAGAATAAATGCATAAACATGTAATATTTGAGAATACAAGACCAAGTATAAAGATGTTTCTGAGATAATTTGTAATTTGAAAGACTGAAAAATATATAATTTAATTACTAAAAATCTGTACATTTGGTCAAGCAAACCTAAAGTGAAATACACTGAATACTGTACTAAGACTATTGGAGGAATCATCTAATCAAAATGCTCTAATATGAGCTAATTAGGGTCCAACCTATAAACCTAGTTGGATGGGTATCAGTACCATGCCACGGGTCTAATAGTGGCTTTGTGGATCAACTAATCTAATGTCTTGATGGACTAGAGAGTCAGTCCTGAACTGGAGGGTGACCCCTAAGAGAGTGTCAGTCCTAAACTGGCGGGTGACGTCTTATAATCCTACGCTTGTTATGTAGTTCTTGAACTTAGGGATTGCTACTAAGTACCCAGTCCTAACTGGCAGGCGAGCCCCCATCCCTAGGTTCACTCGATGCTAAATCCTACTCCCAATTGAACTAATACTGGTACTGAACTAAACTATTTTTAACTAAACATTATTTCTATTAGTGCTCAACATTATTATATCAGTTGAGAAAAATAATAATGTATAACATTTAATTGAATCATTACTTGAAAATTTGAGTTCATGTAAAACACATAGGTATCGGGTGTTCATAACCCACCTGCACTGCATGAGCATGAAAATACGATATCAAGCTTGAAATATGGTAGTATGTAATCGTAGTTCAAAGACCTAAAACATAGATATTTTATCAAACATATGCGAATCATAAACTTGAACATGGGAATGTATTAAAACATGGAAAAATAGCATGGTTACATGACTAAGATCATAACTTGATAATGTAACATGGAATTCACTTGAATATAACATGGGAGATTGAAACTTAAAGCATGGGTTAACCTAATTTTTCATGAAATCTTTCTTGAATATGAATTGAGTCAAACTTCTAAGAAAACATATGAATTTAATCCATATTGAACTTACAAAACTCCATAATAAGAGAAAAATCCATACTTTAGTTGAAAAGAAGGTTTTTGGGATCCATGGGTGAAAGGGAACCATGGATGAACATCCCACATACCTTAAGCTTCTTGATATGTGAAAGAAACCCTATTCTTGATGCTTTTCTTAAAGATTCTTGAACTTGGAAAACTTAGATTCTTGATTTCTTGGGGAAAAAGGATTTGAATTTGTTCTTCGGGAGGGAGGAGGGTTTCTTGAGAGTGTTTTTGAGATGAAGGGAAAAATAATGCCCCTATGGATGCCCCAAGTCATATTATGGATGATTTGTGTTTAAGGAAAAAAGATCCAATTGCCCCTTGATATTTTAAATAAAAAACTAGATTTAACAATGCCACCACGCCGCGGCCTTGTCGCAATAAAAAAAATCCCTTACTGTGTCATAAACAACATTATATTAGGACTAGTACTGCGATGCGGGTTTATCGCTGGGACTAACTATTTTCATGATCCAACCATGCCCCAAACGTCGTTTGAAAAATCTAAAACTCCCCCGAGATATATTTTTAACCTCCCTAAATATGAATTAGTTTAAGACCCAACATTTTGGGGATAGGAATGCCAAACTAAAAATCCAAAAAGTTTAGGGGTCTTGAAAATGACTAATTCTCCAACACTTAGTGAAATTTTCAAGCCTTGGACCCCTTATGCATGCAACTAAGAGCTAAATAAAGCTTGAAATATTATGGGGTATTACATTTATCCTCACAAAGTACAACAATGCACCAAAGGCTGCTAGACCCTTCATAAGGAACAAATGCAACAAACTTATGTTTGGATGCATTTCACTTGTCAGAGTAAATAGGCATTAATCTTATAGACTTGAAGGAACTCTTATCAAACAATGTAGTACTGTAGCTCTCCAAAGTTATAGTGGTAGATATCATGCAGAAGTGGAGTGGTCATTGTCAAGTAAAACATCTACAACATCAATGATAGATAATTGAAGGTTAACACATAGTGTACGAACAAATCTAAATGAAGGTGCTAATTAATTTTAGGAGACTGAATTTCCTAAATAGTAGAACAACACCAATTAAGCTGCCAAATATGAATAGAAATCCATCCATTCCATTTAGAGCCATGATTTATACCTGAACATGTTTGGCTTTTTTAGACTAGTCATTAGGCCATTCCATCCTATAAATGTTTTCCAAATAGCATAAAGTTACATTTAGCTTAGCATGAGTTGAATCAACTGAATCTGATGATGGCTTATTCATTTATGACAAATCAAAAATCAAATCGACAATCTAACTCAAGCTCAACATAAAGACAAAGAAAATCATGTTCTTCCTCCAATAATGGATAACTCAGATAATAGTAATTCCATAATAAAGAACAAAAAACCCTAAAAGGAGTTATATTTACCTAACCAATTAGCAAAAAAGAGTTTACATACACCCACCACATAAAAAACTAAAGAAAAACTTTTAGAAACCAATAAACACTATATAACTAGAAGATGCCTTAAATTTCAATCATGTTATTTTTTTACCTTCCGTATGTGTAATATTGATTTTTACTTAAATGATGTTTAGGGATGTTAAAAGGATGTTTTGGAAAAGTTTTATATTTTTTGGAAGGGGTTTGGAGTCATTTTAGAACCCCAAGGAAGTAAGCCTCCATGATAAGGCAGTGTCATAGAGGTTAACCTCCGTAATATTGGCGTGGCACGAAAGCTAACCTCCATAATATTGGCATGCCATACTGCTATTTTAAATTCATCTAGTTTTTATTTTTTCACCTGGGGTGCGGGGCTTTTGGTCTTTTTACCCCTTGTACAATCTTTAAACATAAAATACATCCCCTTTCCATTAGTTTTTAGGATCAATGACCATTCTCCTCCTCTTAAACACTTAAACCTAGAAACTCTAAGGGTTTCATAAAGGATTCACCATTCAAGCTCTAAACTCCATTTTTTTTAATCCTTTGTATATTTCATGCATGTTTCTCTTTTCCTAACTTTAACTTTACATTGTGGAATTAATTGAATGAATTTTTATGTGATTTAACTATAAGTTTTGAAATTGGGTTGAGGGATTTTGGTTGTTACTAATTGAATTATTTGTACCTTATTCTAAATTGATTATTCATGTTTTAAATTAATATTTTTGGGAATGAATTGGTGCATAGTATAAATGGTTGAAATGGGGGCCATGAATTTCCCCAAGTTGATGAAATTT
This sequence comes from Capsicum annuum, assembly GCF_002878395.1. Classification (NCBI taxonomy): domain Eukaryota; kingdom Viridiplantae; phylum Streptophyta; class Magnoliopsida; order Solanales; family Solanaceae; genus Capsicum; species Capsicum annuum. Next base: position 82,037,544 of record NC_061115.1, on the reverse strand, counting down.
TGGATCGATAATTGAATTAACCTTAACCCACTTTGTAAACTTGATTTTGAATATGGAAAATTGAATGGTCTAACTAGTTTTTGAACCAAATGCATTGTATTAAAGGATAAATAAATGAAAATGGTTTTGGATGAACTTAGTGGCCTTGGTTTTAGATTTTAAATAGAACTTGGGAGTCCATTTTGGTTATGTGGATTTGGTTTGGCATAATTAATTTAGCTAGAAAGCATATTGGTATGATAATACCAAGTGGTAAATGCCTTAATAAATGAATCCTAGGTTAATGGATTGGTTGTGTGCAAATTATTTTAATTTTGGCTTAAATAAAGTTATGTAGATCATGATAAAGCTGTAAGTCCCAGGAGACAAACGCTAGAAACCATATTTACCAGTATTGGGGGTCTATACGACTGCGTTCTTGGACCCATATATCCCATGGGTGCTTTTAGGATAGACTGAGCAACACAGTTCTAGTTAAATCTTTAAACTCTCATGTTTATGACCCTTGTCCCTAACCCAATATCCTATATATATATATGAATGTGGTGTATATGGTTTATGACTATATTTTGGTAATTGTATTATTTTATTATTATTCCCTAATTACATGACAAAACTTATCCCTCTGACTGTCCCTGGATACTACATCATTTAATGATGTAGGGTCCAAATGGTATGTTTGTGTCTCTCATGAAACTTTAGGTGGTTGAACATGTCTATTGAGTTACTGTGAAGTGGTGAGCCTCCATCTTTTGGAAAGCCTTGTAATTTCCTTATTTTTTCTTTATTATCTTAGTACTATTGGATCCTTTTTGGTCATAGTCGGGGGTATGTCATGACTTAGATGTTATTCTAGTTGTAGAGGCTTTCGTGGACAACTATGGGTGGATTGTTATTTGAATTCTTTTAACATTTATTTAATTTATATATTACTATTACTATTATCATTGGTTTGATTGGATTTAGATTAGTATTACAATTATCGTGCTCTTGAGGATAGGCTAAGGGGGTGGTCTCCATTCCATGATGGGTTTGAGATACCCGTCATGACTAGGCCCTAGTTTGGGTCATGACAAGCTTGGTATTAAAGCATGGTTTAGGGTCGTTGGGTATCTATAAAGCCGTGTCAAGTAGAATCCCTTTTATGGATGTGTAACACTCTACACTTATAAGGGTGATGCTATAAGGTGTTTAGGAATATTTACATTTCATGTGTTCTATTTTAGGTTACAGTTTCTAGTGTTATCAAACTTATTTACTCTTGTCTTTCTCATATTTTAGATTATACCTTTCCAAAGATTTGATATTTATAGAAACTCTATTGGAACCTCTGTTCCACCTTAGGATAATATGGATCAAACTCGCCCCATTTATGGAGTGCAAACTTAATCTAGGGTTCCTTTTCCTGAATATGCTACCCCACGTGGAGTTCCCCCAATCCCTAATAATCCTCCTCGAGTTGGTGACACTTTTTCTTAGTTACCTTAAAGAGATATCTCTAATGTAAAGTTTCCTTAGTCTATTAATATGCTTACTCAGTTGGTGGCATCACAGTATCATCAGTCTGATCTTGTTAAATCTTTTGCTAATTCATCTAAGGTCACCCAGATTGGATAGTTTATGAGGTTAAATTCGCCAAATTTTACAAGCTCTAAGATTGAGGAGGATCTACTGAGGTTCATTGATGAGATGGAGAAGTTCTTTAGGGTGATGCATGATACTAATTTAGAGGGTGTGGAGTTCTGCCTATCAGTTAAAGAATATTGCTTACCAGTGGTATGAGAAATGGGAAGTAACGAGGGGTGATGATGCCGAATGGGCAGTGTGGGATGACTTTTTAAGTAATTATCTTGATCACTTTTTTCCTCAGTAGTTAAGGGAAGTTAAGGCTGAGGAGTTTGTTAATATAAAGTATGGTAAGATGAGTGTCAAGGAGTATGCTCTAAAGTTTCAATAGTTAGCTCATTATGATCCAGAGTTAGTGTCTAATATGAGGTCTCGAATGAGAAAGTTTGCTTCTGGTTTGTCTTGTGATTTGGTATTATAGTATAAGGATGCAATGTTGAATAATAATATGGATATCTCTAGATTAGTGGTTTATATACAATATGTAGATGATGAAAAAAAATAGGTAAAGATAGGAGAAAGGTAGAACAAGAAGTTTAGATATTCAGAGCAGGATGCAGGTTAATAGAACAGTAGGAGAGATGGTAGATAATGGACTAAGAAGAAGAATTGGGGAAATTCATATTCGACTGCCAGTGATCCTAATCCTAAGCCTTTAGGTGATCATCATTTTTAGGCTAGCAGTGGTCCTAAGGCATAAGGTACCTTGTCTTAGGCTAGTGGAGCTTAGTCAACCCTACTTTACCCCTTGCTATTTTTGTGGGATGCTTCACTATGGATATTATGATGAAGAGAGAAATTGGTGCTATAATTGGGTCATCTTGGTTATATACAATGAGATTATCCTTCAGCCAAGGTTTCCATGGGGCTAATAAAGTTTTAATTGCTACTTCTTCAGTTCCCGCCCTTAAAGGTGCTACTTTTGGCACTAACTGAAATCATCTCTATGCACTTGCTGCTCGTCAGGAATCTAAGGCATCCCCAGATGTTATTACTGGTATGTTACAACTCTTGTCTCATGATGTTTATTATTTGCTTGATCCTTGTTCTACCCTTTCTTATGTGACCCTTTATGTGGCTGTGCATTTTGGTTTTGGTCCAAAAAATATTTTTAACTCCTTCTCTGTATCTACTCTAATAGGTGAGTCTGTTATTGCTAGAAAATTCAATAGGGTTTTATGGTGTCTATCTTTCATAGAGAAATATTAGTAGATTTGATAGAATTAGATATGCTGGATTTCAATGTGATTATGGGGATGTATTGGCTTCATTCGTGCTGTGCTTCTCTGAGTTATAGGACCCGAAAGGTCAGTTTTCAATTTGCTAATGAACCTGTGATTGAATGAGAGGCGAATTCCGCAGTGTCCAAAGGGAGGTTTATTTCCTATCTTAGAGGTCAAAAAGTAATTTCAAAAGAATGTCTGTATCATCTAGTTTAGGTTAAGATTCTATCTCTAAAAGTCCTTTTTTTCCAATCTATCCTTGTGGTTAATTAATTTCCTGAATTATTTCTTGATGACCTTCCTGGAATTTCTCCTGATAGTGATATAGATTTTGGGATTGATCTTCTGTTGGATACTAGTCCTATTTCTATTCCTCTTTATAGAAAGGCTCCAACTAAATTAAAGTATTGATTGAAAGATTTTTTGATAAAGTGTTCATTCATCCGAGCGTCTCTCTGTGGGGTGCTCCTGTGCTTTTCGAGCGAAAGAAAGATGGATCCCTTTGGATGTATATAGACTATCGCCAGTTAAATAAGATGATAGTGAAAAATAAGTATCCTCCTCCTAGGATTGATGATTTTTTGATCAGCTTCAGGGTTCTAGGTGTTTCTCTAAGATTGATCTCCATTCAGGTTATCATCAGTTGAAAATTAGGGAGATTAATATTTCCAAGATTGTTTTTTGAACCTGGTATAGTCACTATGAGTTTTTTGTTTTTATTTTGATTGACTAATGCTCCAACTGCCTTTATGGATCTTATGACTCAAGTTTTTAGGCAGTTTTTGGATTTGTTTATTATAAGTTTCATTTATGACATCTTGGTGTACTCTAAGAGTAAGAAGGATCATGCCAATCACCTCTGAATTATGTTGTAGACTATTAAAGATCAGAGGTTGTATGTTAAATTTTCTAACTGTAAGTTCTGTTGTGACTTTTTAGGGGTATGTTATTCTAATAAGTGGATCAAGGTAGATCTACAAAAAATTGAGGTAGTTAAGAAATGGCCTAGACCCATGACTCCCACTGATATTAGGAGCACCTTGGTCTTAATTGGTTATTATAGCAGGTTTGTGTATAGTTTGTCTTCTATTTTTGCTCTATTGATAAGGTTAACCCAGAAAAAAGTGTAACTTTTTATGGTCCGATGCTTGTGAAGTTAGTTTTGAGAAGTTGATGGATAAGTTCACTTCTACGTCAATTTTGACCCTACTCGAGTGTACTAATTGGTTTGTTGTGAATTGTGTTGCATCCTATGTGGGACAAGATTGTGTTTTGATGCAGTATTGTAAGGTTATGGATCATGCTTCCATGCAACTTAAGGTTTACCAAAGAAATTATATGAATCATGATTTAGAGTTAGCGGCTGTGGTTTTTACTTTGAAATTTTGGCACTATTATCTGTATAGGGTGCTTGTGGATATATATTCAGACCACAAAAGCTTATAGTAAGTGTTTATGTAAAAGGATTTAAATATTAGCTAGAGGAAGTATCTTGAATTGCTTATATATTTTGACAAGAGTCTTTATTACAATCCAGGTAAAGCTAATATTATTGTTGATACTCTTAGAAGGTTGTCTATAGGGATATTATCCTATGTTGATTAGGAGAAAATGGGATTGGAGAAAGACATTCACAGGTTGGCTAACTTGGGTATTCAACTTTTGGACTTTGAGGATGGAGGAGTGATTGTTTAGCATGGGGTCAAGTCATCTCTTGGTATGGAGGTGAAGTACAAGTAGGCTTTGGATCCCATACTTATGTAGATTAAGGATGATGTGGGTCAACAAAAGGTTATGGCATTTGAGAGTGAGAGAGATGGCATCTTGAGGTATCAAGGTAGGTTGTGTGTTCCTAATGTTGATAGGCTGCGAAAAAGGATTTTGACTGAGGCTTATGAGTCCAGATATACATCTCATCCGGGCTCAACTAAGATGTATCATGACTTGAAGGATATCTACTGGTGGAGTAATCTAAAGAGGGATTTGGAAAATTTTGTTTACAAATGTATGATTTATCAGCAAGTTAAGATTGAGCATTTACGGCCTGGTGGTATGTCTCAAGAAATAGATTTGTTCATATGGACGTGGGAGATAATCAATATGGATTTCATTATGGGTCTTCTGCATTCTCGCAATTAGTATGATTCAATTTGGGTCATTGTTGATAGGATAACTAAGTCTGCTCACTTCTTTCTCATGAGGACTAACTATTCAGGAGAGAATTTTGGTAAGTTGTTTATTCAATAGATTGTGAAGTTGCATGGTATGCTAGTGTCCATTATTTTAGATCGAGGTACGCAGTTTTCTTCTCACTTTTGGCATTTACTTTAGAAAGGTTTGTGTACACTGGTAAACCTTAGCACCTCTTCCACCCTTGAACAGATGGGAAAGTGGAGCATACTATTTAGAATTTGAAGGATATGATAAGGGCCTATTTGATTGATTTTAAAGGAAGTTAGGTTGATCATTTTTCTTTTATTGAGTTCGCTTACAACAATAGTTACCATTCTAGTATCCAAATGGCTCCTTTGAGTCTCTATATGGTAGGAGGTGCAAGTCTCCTATTAGGTGGTTTGAGGTTTGTGAAACTAGGTTGTTTGTTCCTTACTTGGTTCACCAAGACATGGAGGAGATCAAAGTGATTAGAGAAAGACTTATGACATTGAATTAAATGATTGAGTATTCTTGAAAGTGTCTCCTACGAATGGAGTCATGAGGTTTAGAAAGAAAGGGAAGCCTATTCCCTATTATGTTGGTCCATATCAGATTTTAAGGAGAATTAATAATGTCTCTTATGAGTTAGATTTGCCTGCAAGTTTAGTTTCAATTCATCTTGTGTTTCAAGTGTCCATACTAAAAAAATGTGTGGGCGATTCTTCCTTGATAGTGCCTGATGCGGATATTGGTGTCATGAATTCATTGTATTATGAAGAGGTCCTGGTGGAGATATTGGATTGATAAGTTTGCAGATGAAGGACCAAGAATGTAGCCTCGGTTAAGGTTCTTTGGAGAAATCAAAAGGTAGAAGTGGCTACGTGGGAAGTTGAAGAAGATATGAAGGCCAAGTTTTCATTCTTGTTCCCCGTGTTGGATGAAAGTTCTAAAGGTATGAGTTTTATTTTCCTCTGTCACTTTTCAAAATTTTCTTTTGATTCTACTGTATTTTTCCTATTCTCATGCTAAAAGTGTCCTAACACACCATTCGGGGATGAATAATCTTAAGGGGGGATAATGTAAAACCCCTTAAAATTTGGATCATGTGATTTTTGACCCTTCTACGTGCATAATGTCAATTTTTTACTTGAATTATGTTTAGGGATGTTGAAAGGGTATTTTGGAATTTTTTTGGATTTTTCAAAAGGGGTTTTGGTTCAATGGAATATCGCATTGTTACTGGGCTTTCCAAAAATGCATTTTATTATTAAGACTCCAAAGTAGTAAGCCTCCACGATAAGTCCGTGTCATGGAAGTTAACCTCCATAATATTGGCGTGGCATGGAGGCTAACCTCTGCGTTATTGGTGTGCCACACCACTATTTTAAATTCATCTAGTTTTTGTTTTTTTCACTTGGGGTGAGGAACTTTTTTTTTAATCTTTTTACCCCTATATGATCTTTAAACATAAATACATTCATTTTCCATTAATTTTAAGAATCAAAGACCATTTTCTTCCTCCTGAACACTTAAACCAAGAAACTCTAAGGGGTTCACCATTCAATCTTTAAACTCTGAATTGTTTTTAATTCCTTATGTATTTCTGGCATGCTTCTCTTTCCCTAACTTTAATTTTACATTATAGCATTAATTGAATGGATTTTAATGTGACTTAATTGTGTGTTTTGAAATTGGGTTATGGAGTTTTAGTTGTTACTAATTGAATTATTTGTCCCATGTTCTAAATTGATTATTCATATTTTAAATTAATGTTTTTAGGACTAAATTGGTGCATGGTATAAATGGTTGGAATGGGGTACATGGGTTTCCCCAAGTTAATGAAATTTTTGCTCAATAATTTGAAAACTTGATTTTGATTATTGAAAATTGCATGGTTTAACTTGTTTTTGAACCTAATGCATTGCATTAAAGGATAAATTAATGAAAATGATATTGGATGACCCTAGTGGCCTTGGTTTTGGATTTTAAACGGAACTTAGGAGTCTAATTTGGTTAGGTGGATTTGGTTTGGTATAATTAATTTAGCTTGCAAGCATATTGGTATGATGATACCAAGTGGTAAATACCTTGATGAATGACTCCTAGGCTAATGGATATGTTTATGTGCATAATATTTTAATTTAGGCTTAAAGGGAATTGTGTAGCTCACTATGAAGGTGTAAGTTCTGGGTGGGGGGACACTGGGAACCATATTTACTGGTGTTGGGGGTCTATATGACCATGTTCTTGGTGCATACTTGATATATATATTTTGGGACGACTATTTCCTTGGTGGCTTTAGTTTCCCTCAGTTTTTCTCGATTTTTGAGGCTAACATGCACTGGGTCCCTTCCAGTAGGGGGAGCTAGACTCATACATCCCATGGGTTCCTTTAGGATGGATCGAGCTACATAGTTTAGGTTAAATCTTTAAACTCTCATGTTCATGACCCTTGTCCTCATCCCGACATCCTATATATGTATATGAATGTGGTGCATATGGTTTATGACTGTATTTTTGTAATTGCATTATTTTATCTTTATTTCCTGAATTACATGCCAATAGTTATCCCACTGACCATCCCTGGACGCTTCATGATGTAGGGTCCAAAGGGTTTTCTGTTGTCCTATGTAGCATTACTTGGTTGAGCACGTCTTTTAAGTTGATGTGATGTGGTGAGCCTCCATCCTTCGAAAGTCCTTGTTATTTGATTATTCTTTCTTTATTGTAATAATACTTTTGGATCCTTTTTGGTAATAGTTGGGGGCATGCCCCCCGACTTAGATATTATTCTAGTTTTATACGCTTTTGTGGACATGTGTGGGTGGATTCTTATTTGAATTCTTTGAACTGCCATTTGATTCATCTATTCATATAACTATTATTATTGGTTTGATTTGATTCCACTTCATTTTTATGATTATTGTGCTATTGAGGTTAGGCTAAGGGGTTAGTCTCCGGTCCATGGTGGGCTTGAGATACCCATCACAACTAGTTCCTAGTTCGAGTCGTGACAATAACAAACTGAAGACAATACTTTCTATAACCAATTAGCCAGACATTTGCACAAAGTAAGACATATGAATGTTTAGTGGTCTCTCATATTAGGGCTATGAAAATATATGTGAAAATTAAGTAGATAATAAGAAGAGATATGTAAGTAAAGATGTTCCATCAAGATAAATGCTATCCCATTTGGTCAATTTGAAAGCAACAATTTGACTTTACATGATTTATCGGAGGATAATATTGATCTTGGAATAATTTATTTATGACTTCTGAAATATGGTGTATTTAATTAAACATGGGTGAAAATCTGCAAGTCTATAATGGTTATAGGTTCATTTATATATTAAGAAGTATAAAAGCAGGACAATTGATTTTCCATTTGTTCTGCCAAGCCTTCATTTTAGAGAAGTTGACATTTTATCCTAAGGTATTTCAAAATGAGTATTATCTTGTGTTGGTTTAAGTCTTCAAAAAATATTTGGTGAATGTCAAATCATTTGGGATATGATAAAAAGTATTAAAAGTCATAATTGGTAATATGGAAAATCTCACCTTTTCAAATCCTACAAAGATGACTTAATTGTTATATCATATTTTTCTCTGGAAAGAGTAAATAAACTTCCCAAAGTGAATGTTCTTTAAATCCGAATTATATCTGCACCCAAGATATAAATCTTATAGTATTGCTGGAAATTACCTCTTGGCAAAGGAGGCAAATATTGAAGATGCCACTAGAAGCCCAACCATAAAAACTGATGACATGACGCTATCCTGAAAATAGTTAAAATTAAATTCACCCCTGCAAACCAAAAAGAAACAAACTTAAGATACGACTAAGCACACATTCTAATATGTAACTTGATTGACCAAGTTAGCATATTTCATTCTTATTCTGATATCTTTTATTACTGAGAGATTATCCCATATCTATGTTGGAGAGATAGTCCATTTGCATGGGGTATCCATTTATATCATTTAAGACCGGGGTTCGGTGTTCACTTTAAGGTTTTGGAGCACATTTCAGGAGAAGTTGGGCACTCAGGTGGATTTGATTACAACTTTTTAGCAAACTATTCTAGTGCTTGAGGACATGATCCGAGCTTGTGTTATAGATTTTTAAGGCTAGTTGGAGTATAACTTAGCCTTAGGAGAGTTTGCACATAATAACAACTATTATTCGAGTATTGGTTAGTGACTTTTAAGGGTTTATTTGGTAGGAGATTGTAACGCTCCGAGAGTACACCCTAGGCGTTACCCGGTGTTTACAGTCCTGAGAGACCGCATGCTAACCCATGAGCTGGTATCTGCTGTGAACACTGAATAATATAATAACATATGCGGAAGAACAACTAATATGCCATAAGGTTTTAAGTAATAAATTTGATAAAATCTATAAGGCAAAACTTGATAATACTGAGAAGATATCTAACAAAGACAACTGAAATCTATAAATTGACTAACTGTCTATACTAGTCTGAAAGCCTCTAATAACTGACTGAGGAGCTGATAGGACAAACCCCCAACTAACTCCAACTGAATGGAAAAGACTGAAACTGATAAAGTAATCTGAGATAAATAAATCATGTCCTCGAAATATAAAGACTCACCACTGCTACGGGTGATAATCTGAAAAATCTATGTACGATCAGGGAACTGAGCGTCTGCAACTATGATATGATACATCATAGCACAAGAAAAAAGTATGCGACCAACACTTTGAAAATACTATTATGCTAAGTGAGATAAGGCTATATGCATGGTTTCATGAACATGAATCTGTCTGAATATATATATAACATGAAGTACTAAATAGAGTACATGAAATTCATAGATACTGATTTTATCAATCGTATATTAGTTTTGCCTTATAGATTTTATCAATCACATGACTAAGAATATAATACTGATTTTGCTCAATCGCATGACATGAATACTGAAAGAGGGGAAACTTTTCCTAAAATAGATCACAGCCTCTTACCCATAAGTATGGGATGCTTTACACCCATGCACAAGACTCTATTTGATGCGGCTTTCAGATTTTCCAGGACACATTAAAACCTAGCTTTGTTACCAAGTTTGTAATGCCCCAAGAGTACACCATGGGAGTCACAGGATGCTTATAGTCCTGAGAGAAAGCAAGCTAACCTATAAGATGGTACCTGCTGTGAACACTGAATATTATAATAATATTGCGGAAGAACAAATGATAAGCCATAAGGTTTTAAGTAATAAATCTGATAAAATCTGTAGGGCAAAACTTAATAATATTGTGAAGATGTCTGACAATGACAACTAAAATCTTAAAACTGATGGACTATCTATACTAGTCTGAAAAGCCTCTACTAACTGACTGAAGAGATGATGGGACAAGCCCCCAACTAACTCCAATTGAATGGAAATGACTAAAACTCATAAAGTAATTTGAGCTAAATAAATCATGTCCTCAAAATATAAGGATTCACCACTGCTATGACTAATAATCTATAAAATCTATGCGTGATTCAGGAATTGAGCATCTGCCCCTATGATATGATATATCATAGCGCAAAAAAAAGTATGCAATTAGTACTTTGAATAAACTGGTATGCTAAATGAGGTAGGCTGATATGCATGGTTTCATGAACATGAATAATAAGTGTCTGAATATATATATAACATGAAGTACAAATAGAGTGCATGAAATCTGTAGATACTGAGGATACATAAAATCTGTAAATACTGAAGATACGTGAAATCTATAAGTACTGAGGATGCATGACCAAGCATATAATATGTTCTTAGTATAATCTATAAATATTGAAATACTAAAATTTGATAACCAAATCACTGATATCTGTATGCTATGGTCAAGCAACTGAAACTGAATTACTGAACTAATTACTGGACTGAGACTGTGGGAGGTATCATCTAGCCGATATGCCCCAATCTGAGCTAATTAGGATCCAACCTATAACCCCAGTTGGAAGGGTGTAAGTACCATGCCACGGGTACTAATATTGGCTATGTGGATCCACTATACTGATGTACTATCCCGAAGGACAAAGGGTATTAAGCTTAAACTAATGGGTGACCCCTGTGAGGTAGTCAAGCCTAATATGACAAATGACTCTTAATATCCTATGCTGGCTATGTAGTTCTGGAGTACAGGGGCTGATACTAAGGACTTTGCCTATCTGACAGGGAAACCACCATCCCTGCTCTCGCTTGGTGCTAAATCCTACTCCCAACTGAACTAACACGGAATGCTGAACTGTTCTAAGGTTTACTGATTTTGATGACTAACTGAATTGATAATGTTTGTAATGTATTCTGAAACTATTCTGAAGTTATTGAGACTAGGTAAACAGCTAAGGTTTCGGATATTCATAACCCCAAGACTCAATAACAATAATGGTAAAATAGTACTAAACTTTAGGGATATAACATGGAAACATTTATTAAATATCCATTCTTGTAGGTATTTCATCAAACACTTGATATGCATGGTTTAGGCTAAGCATGGGAATAGTTTATACTTGGAGTAATAGCATGATTTCAACATCAATAACACTTAATCATGATTTAATTCAGTAAATAGCAATATTAAAACATGTGGGGTTTGATAACAACAACAATTTCAGACAAGCATGGTATGAAATAAAGATTCATGGAGATTTATGGTTTAAATCATAATTTAAAATCATAATAATGTGTAAATATCATAACATTGTATTTAAAATTGGATACTTAGGCTCCATGGGTAAAAGGAACCCATGGATAAATACTTAACATATCTAGGTTAATGAATTCATGAGAATTGATGGTAGATTCTTGAGATTTGATGTTGAATTTTGAAGGTTATGTTTTTTTATTTGAGAGAGAATGATTTTGATTTGAAAGGAATTGAATAAAATAATGACTAAATAGGCTTTCAAGACATTAATTTTGCATTTTGGTCTAATTAGGGTCATAGAAAAAGACCTAACTACCCCTGAAATAATTAAACATTTTCTTCACTGGAATCTAACTTTTTCGCTTCATCGCAATGCAGTGACATTGTAGTGAGCCACTGTAATTTGACTGAAACTGTATTCCATGGACAATGGAGAAAATGTACTTTGACGTGATGCGGTGGAATTGCGTTGCGTCACTAGAAATTGACGAGTGTGAACTGGCACTCTGGCGCAATGCGATGCTATCGCGTTGCGTCACTGGAAAAAGATTATTCTAAACTAGAATTTCATCGTGATGTATTGCAAATCGTGGAGCCTCACTGGAAAGCCACAATTGTGAAATGGCACATCGGCGCAACGTGGTGCTGCCCGTATTGAGCTACTACTTTCACTATAAGTGCCATAACTTCTCACCCGAGTATCATATTTGGGCGAAACTAGTTTCATTGGAAAGATAATTCAATTTCCTACCATTTGGTGGGTCTTGATCAGGAAAATTCTGAGTAGAGAAAAAGATATGCTCGTTTAAATTTTGACTAAAGAAATATTCTTATGAAAAATTTAATCGGTAAGGATTATTTTGATTCGTCTAATAACTGGGAGTTATTTGAGGCCATAATATACCTCAAACTAACTCATAAAACTATCAAAGAATGATAATGTACTATACATAAGATTGAAACATGTAGCTAACATTGGTTTGGATCTTTGGGGTATTACAATATCTCCCCCTTGGGAACATTCGTCCTCAAATGAGACTGGTTAAGATGAAAACACTGAGGAACTGAGATTACATGCTGAATATACATGATGAATACATGATTACCTGATTGAGTCTGAACCTGAGTCATGAATGAACTAGTTCTATAAATGCACGACTATCATAAGAATGATATGCAGCTGAAACTGAATACGGAGAAAGGGAAATTCTAAGGAGATTGTTACCTTAAGTTGAGTCTGAGTTGGCAGAGAAAAGTTGAGGGTACTTAGTCCGCATATCTGCTTCTTCTTCCTAAGTGGATCTCTCAACGGCCTGATTCCACCAAAGAACTTTGACTAGGTGAACTTCTTTGTTCCTTAGTCTATGAATTTGTCAATCAAGAATTTTGACTGGAATTTTCTCGTAGGAAAGACTTTTCTGCACATCTATGCTTTCTCAAGGAACGACAAATGCTGGACCTCTAATACACTTCTTCAATAAGGAGATATGGAATACTGGGTGCACTGATGCTAACTCTGCAGGCAACTCAAGCTCATAATCCACCTTTCCAAAGCAACTCATAATTTTGAAAAGGCCAACATATCGGGGACTAAGCTTCCCCTTCTTACCAAACCTCTTCACTCCCTTCATGGGAGAGTTCTTCAGATATTCAAAATCACCAACCTCAAACTCAAGATCTTTCCACCTCATTTCTACATATAATTTCTGTCAGCTCTAGGCTGCCTTAAGTCTTTCCCTAATCAACTATACTTTCTCTAAAGCATCAAACACCAAGTTAGGCTCTACTACCGCGATTTCTCCTACTTCAAACCAACCAATCAAAGATCTACATCTCCTTCCATATAGAGACTCAAATGGAGCCATTTGAATACTGGAATGATAGCTTTTATTATATGCTAACTCAATCCAAGACAAGTGATCATCCTAACTGCCCTTAAAGTCTACTACACATGCTCTCAACATATCCTCAAGGGTCTGAATGGTCCTTTTTGTTTGACCATCTGTCTAAGGGTGGAAGACTGTACTGAGGTGAACTTGGTTACCAAGACCCTTTTGAAAAGCTTTCCAAAAGTGAGAGGTAAATTGAGTACCTCTATTTGAGATGATAGATAACAAAACACCGTGCAACCTGACCAACTCTCTGAGATAGAGTTTGGCATAGTCCTCGATTGAAAAGGAAGTATGGAATGGCAATAAATGGGCTGATTTGGTCATCCTATCCACAATCACCCAAATCAAATCATGCCACTGTAGAGTACGAGGCAAACTTGTGACAAAATCCATTTTTATTTCCTCCCACTTCCAATTAGGAATACTGAACTCCTGTATAGACCTACTAGGCTTCTGATGTTCAATCTTAACCTTCTAACATGTGGAGAACTTAGCTAGAAACTCTATAATATCTATCTTTATCCTACTCTATCAATAGATTTTGCACAAATTGTGGTAAATTTTTGTGGCCCCTGGATAAATAGAGTAACGCGCACCATGTACTTCTGCAAGAATTCAATGCCTCAACTCATCAACACACGGCACACATAATATATCCTGGCAACACAACACACTATCCCTCCTTAGGAGAAAATATCTACTTTCTGATCTCTGACTGACTTTTTCAACTTCACTATATTAGGATCCCTCTCCTGCTTTTCTTTTACTTTAGCAACCAATGAAGATGTTGAAATATTCTATACCCAAACAATATCCTCAGCTGAATCAACCAAACGAACACCTAATCTGGTAAGCTGATGAACTTCCTGAACTAACTTCTACTTATCGCCCTCGACATGAGCAACACTTCCCATAGACAATCTACTTAGGGCATCTGCCACTATATTAGCCTTGTGGTACAAAACATTTATGTCATAATCTTTCAACAATGCTAACCATCTTATCTGACACAGATTTAAATCCTTCTATTAAAATACATACTACAAGCTTTTGTGATCTGTTAACACATTAAAATGCACCTTATACAAATAGTGCCTCCAAATCTTCAAGGCAAACACAATAGAACTCCAGATTATGGATAGGGTAATTATTTTCATAGGGATTAAGCTGTCTAGAGGTATAGGCCACAACATTACCCCTCTGCATCAAAACACATCCCAACCCAACTCTAGAAGCATCATAGTACACAATAAACCCATCTGAACCATCTGATAGTGTCAAAATTATGGTTGTAGTGAGTCAAGTCTTCAACTCCTGAAAACTCTTCTCATAAGAATTTGACCACTGAAACTTAACTTTCTTCTGAGTCAATCTGGATATGGGGGATTAAATAGATAAAAATCCTTTAACAATCCATCGGTATTAGCCAGCCAAGCCCAAAGAACTCCTGATATCTGATGGAGAGATGGGTCTGGGCCAATTTCTCACCACCTTAGTCTTTTGAGAATTAATGCTAATGCGAAAACGGAAAATAATATGGCCAAGGAATGCAACTGATATTTGCTAGAATTCGCACTTACTGAATTTTGTGAACAACTGATAGGCTCTAAGAGTCTGCAATACTATTCTGAGGTAGTTTGGATGATCATTTTCATTACAGGAGTAGACAAAGATGTCATTAATGAAGACTATGATAAACATGTCCAAGTACTGCTTAAACACTCGGTTCATCAAGTCCATAAAGGCTGCTGGGGAATTTGTGAGACCAAAGGACATGACTAGAAACTTAAAATGACCATATTGAGTTCTGAAAGCTGTTTTTGGAATGTCACATTCTCTGACTTTGAGCAGATGATAGCCAGATCCAAGGTCTATCTTAGAAAAATGACTAGCACTTTGAAGATGGTTGTACAAATCATCTATTTTGGGAAGTGGGTACTTGTTTTTTGTTATGACTTTGTTCAACTGATGGTTGTCAATACATATTCTGAGAGAACCATCTTTCTTACACACGAATAGGACTGGTGTGCCCCACAGGGAGATGCTAGGCATGATGAATTATTTATCTAGGAGATCTTTGAACTATTCTTTCAATTCCTTGAGTTTAGCTAGAGCCATTCTGTATGGCAGAATAAAAATAGGCTGAGTATCTGGAAGAAGGTCTATTTTGAAGTCAATTTCCCTCTTAGGAGGAATTCTAGAAAGATCTTCAGGGAACACATCTGGAAATTCCCTCACTACTGAAACTGAATCAAGATTAGGAGTCTCAGAATTAGAGTCTTTGACTGAGACAAGATCTTAGATACATCCCTTGGATATCATCTTTCTCACTCTAAGGTACGAAACAAGCTGACCCCTAAGCGCTATAATACTACCCCTCTATTCAAGGACTGGTTTATTTGCAAACTAAAAATAAACTATTCTTTTCTAAAATCAATCGAATCATAGCATGAGTGGAGCCAATCCATGCTGAGAATGACGTTAAAATACGTCATCTCTAACTCCACAAAATCAATTGAAGTGAATTTTTGGGATATTATGTTTGATTAGTTACTGTATACCTGTCTGGATACAATAGAGACACCTACTGAGGTAGACACTGAGAAAGGGCCTACTAAGATTTCAGGACTAATTCCGAAGTTGATGGCTAAATAAGGGGTTACAAAAGAAAGAGAAGCTCCAGGGTCTAATAAAGCATAAATATGGAACTGAAAGACCTGTAACATACATATAACTATGTCAGGAGAACTTTCCTGATCCTGTTGGTACTGAATGGCATACAATCTGTTTGGACGTTGACCACTGGTAGCACTAGAAGCGACACCCTGCTGAGTCGGGCAGTCGACTAAAATTAATGACTGATGGGACTGGCCCTGTTGGTGCAGATCCTTACATTTTGAAGAAAAACCTGGCACTCTTGAATCCGATGGCCTGACTTACCAAACCCAAAGTATACATCACTACCAGCTCTACACTCACCCTAATGGTTTCTACCATATTTCTAGCAAAGAGGATTTGTACAACTATTGTTAATACTGCCTTGGGACTTAAAGCCTGGCACCCTATCCCAATTATCATTTTTGAATTTGGGTATTGGGGTACTAGATAAAGATAGAGCTGGGATTAAAGATTTCTGACAGAACTAAGGATAGTTACCATCTTCTGACCTTGGCTAATTAAAATTAAAGCTACCTATTATAGACCTCTTGTTATCACTCTTTCTTTTCTTAGTATTCTGTTTCTTAATCTATTAAGCGTGGATCATCAACCTAGAAAAGTCTATATCCTTAATCAGCATTCCAGTACTACACTCCTTGACCATAGTATCAGATAGACTAGACACAAACTTACTCATCTTAGACCTGCTATCAGCTACCACATGAAGAGCAACCTAGCTAACTGAGTAAACTTAAGGGAATACTCCTTCACACTCATGATGCCCTGCCTCAAGTTGATAAACTCTAACACCTTAGATTTCCTCAGATCTAATGGGAAGAATGTATCTAAAAAAGCTGTAGCAAACTCTTCTCATTCTATAGGCCCTACATCTACGCCTCTATCTACCTTCCATTGCTTAAACCATGTATGTGCCATATCTTGTAACTGATAGGCAGCTAACTTAGCACTCTCACTAGCAGTTACCCCCATAATATCTTTTACCTTCTGGAATATGTCTAAGAATTCCTGCGGATCCTCTTCAGATTTGGATCTAAAAAACAGAGGAGGATTCATTTGGGCGAAGTCTTGAATCCTAGCTGCAATAGTTTTGGCCACTCGGTTGGCCGAAATAGCAGCTGGCTGAGCATTCTGAACCACTATAGAATAGGCTAGAGTAGTGAATGCAGCCCTGTGCTTAGCATGACAAACATGCTCATTCAGGGGATCTTCTTGAACAGGCGAAGGTGCTGGCTAGTTTACGTTTCTTCTTCAATTTATCTTTTGACTAGGCATATTCTATAAATAAAAGGAAGAATAGATTAGACAGAGAGTTTAACTTGAGCTCATGCTTAATCATATAACATGAATGCTGAAAAAGGGGAAACTTTTCCTAAAACCAATCACACCCTCTTACCCATAAGTATAGGATGCTTTACACCCATGCACAAGACTCTATTTGATGCGACTTTCAGATTTCCCAGGACACATTAAAGCCTAGCTTTGTTACCAAGTTTGTAATGCCCCAAGAGTACACCATGGGAGTCACAGGATGCTTATAGTCCTGAGAGAAAGCAAGCTAACCTATAAGGTGGTACCTGCTGTGAACACTGAATAATATAATAACATATTCGAAATAACAACTGATAAGCCATAAGGTTTTAAATAATAAATCGGATAAAATCTGTAGGGCAAAACTTAATATTACTGTGAAGATGTCTGACAATGATAACTAAAATCTTAAAATTGACTAACTGTCTGTACTAGTCTGAAAATCCTCTACTAACTAACTGAAGAGATGATGGGACAAACCCCCAACTAACTCCGACTGAATGAAAATAACTAAAACTCATAAAGTAATCTAAGCTAAATAAATCATGTCCTCAAAATATGAGGATTCACCACTTCTATGACTGATAATCTAGAAAATCTATACGTGATTCAGGAATTGAGCATCTGCACTTATGATATGATATATCATAGCGCAAAAAAAGAGTATGCAATTAGTACTTTGAATGTACTGGTATTCTAAATAAGGTAGGCTGATATGCATGGTTTCATGAACATGTATAATAACTGTCTGAATATATATATAACATGAAGTACTGAATAGAGTACATGAAATTCATAGATACTGAGGATACGTGAAATTTATAAATACTAAGGATACGTGAAATCTGTAAGTACTGAGGATGCATGACCAAGTATATATCATATTCTAAATATAATTTATAAATAATGAAATATGATAACTAAATCACTAATATCTATATGCTATATCCAAGCAACTAAAACTTAATTGCTGAACTAATTACTGGACTGAGACTGTGAGAGGTATCATCTAACCGACATGCCCCAATCTGAGCTAAGCTGGGTCCAACCTTTAACCCTAGTTGGAAGGGTGTTAGTATTGTACTAAGGGTACTAACACTGGCTCTATCGATCCACTATACTGATGTACTATCCCAAAGGACTAAGAGTGTCAAGCCTAAGCTGATGGGTGACCTCTGTGAGGTAGTCAAGCCTAATCTGATGGGTGAATCCTTATATCATATGCTAGTTATGTAGTTCTAGAGTACAGGGACTATTACTAATGACTCTTCCTATCTGACTAGAAAGCCTCCATCCCTGCACTCACTCGGTGCTAAATCATACTCCCAACTAAACTGACTCAGAATACTGAACTGTTCTAAGGTTAATAGATTTTGATGACTGACTAAACTAATAATGCTCATAACATATTTTGAAACTATTTTGAAGTTATTGAGACTAAGTAAACAACTAATGTTTCGAGTATTCATTACCCCAGGACTCAATAGCAATAATAGTAAAATGGTACTAAACTTTAGGGACATAACATGGAAACATTTATTAAAAATCCATTCTTGTAGGCATTTCATCAAACACTTTATATGCATGGTTTAGGCTAAGTATAGTAATAGCTTAAACATGGAGTAAAAGCATGATTTCAATATCAATAATACTTAATCATGATTAATTTACTAAATAGAAACATTAAAATATGTGGGATTTGATAACAATAGCAATTTCATGCAATCATGGTATGAAATCAAGATTCATGGAGATTTATGGTTGGAATCATAATTTAAAATCATAATAATATGTAAAGATCATAACTTTGTATTTAAAATTAGATACTTGGGCTCCATGGGTGAAAGGAACTCATGGATGAACACTTAACATGCCTGGGTTAATGAATTCGTGAGAATTAATGGTGAATTCTTGAGATTTGATCTTGAATTTTGAAGGTTAGGTTTTTTTATTTGAGAGAGAATTCTCTTAATTTGAGAGAAATTGAATAAAATAATGACTAAGTAGGCTTTTAGGGAAATAATTTCATGTTTTGGACTGATTAGGGTCATAGAAAAAGACCCAACTGACCCTGAAATAATTAAACATTTTCGTCACTGGAATCCTATTTTTGGGCTTCACCACAATGCGGTGCCATCGCTGTGAGCCACTAGAATTTTGCTGAAACTGTATTCCATGGACAAGGCAAAAATGTACTCTGACACGATGCGATGCTATCGCGTTACATCACTGGAAAAAGATAGTTCTGAACTGGCATTTTGATGCAACACAGTTCCAATCACAGAGCCTCACTGGAAAGCAACAATTGCGAAATGGCACATCCGCGCAACGCGGTGCTGCCCATATTGAGCCACTGCTTGAACTAAAAGTGCCATAACTTCTCACCCGTGTATTGGATTTGGGTAAAATTAGTATCATTAGAATTCTAATCTAGTTTCCTACCATTTGATTTAAAGATATGCTTATTTAAAGTTTGACTAAAGTAACATTCTTATAAAAAATTCAATTTATAAGGATTATTTTGATTCATCTAATAGCTGGGAGTTATTTGAAGCCTTAATATACCTCAAACTAACTCATACAACTATCAATGAATGATAATATTCTGTGCATGAGCTTTAAACATAGAGCTAACATTGGTTTGGATTTTTGGTGTATTACTAGGATATTGTTCTCTGATAATATGGTTTAATACTTTCAAGGTTTGGCATAGTGGAACTGATTTGATTTCGGAGTCATTGGATAGAGTTAGGGTGATTTAGGATAGGTTGAGAGCATCTCAGTGTAGAAACAAGGCCTATTGAATCATAGGCTTTGTGCCTTGAGATTTGGGGTTGGTGATCGTATATTCCTCTATGTATCGCCCATGAAGGGTGTGATAAATATTGAACCTTTTGAGATTCTTCATGTAGTTGGGAGGTAGTATATGAGATAGCTTTACCTCTAGTTTTTTCCTCTATTTATCTTGCTATCCATGTCTCTATGTTTTGGTGATATATTCCCAATCCTTCTTATGAGCTTAGAGGGGACTGAGTGCAGTTAGATGAGCATTTGACCTTTCTAGAGGAGCCGATGCTAATTTTGAAAGTGATGAGAGGCAATTGTGCACTAGAGAGATTCTTCTTGTCAAGGTTTTGTGGAGGCACCTCCTAGTTTAGGATACCATAAAGGAGATTGAGAGTAATATATGGGCCCGGTATCCTCACCTGTTTGAGACTTTTGGTACATCCTAATCTTTAACTTTCGGGTATGAACATTTCTTTAGTAGTGGATATTGTCATGACCTTTTAGGTCATTTTCTATATTTTCTCTTATTTCCACCGTTAGAGCTTTTTCATAGCTTTTCTAAGTTATTTATGACTTGCTAGGACTGATAGTTTGGTTACTGGGTAGTTTATTTGTATTTTTATAGACAATTCCCTATTTAGATGTCTTCGCTAGTTACAAATGTCCATTAGGTAAAACCTTTAGTGAAGCAATCTTGAATGCAAATTTTAACTGCACTATCAACTTCAGAATACTAATTTTAGCCTAGGTAGATCTTTGGTTCAGGTCTTGAGGTACCTGAGCTCATTTTGACCTATTGGTCAAAAACTTAAAAAATTAGAAATTTAGGTGTAGGACCCATATTTTGTCTAAATGACCTCGAATGGAAAATTTGACTTTGTTATTGCATCCAAAATATCGAGTTTAGTGTGGTTACATAATTTATTTATGTATATTGGATTCTAAATGGATCCCGATGCCTTAGCAAAAACTTGGAAAATTTCCATATTTTAACTGATAGCTGGTGCCTCTATGATTGCATCTCTTGAAGAGCGATCATACCTTAATGTATAGAGGAGATAGTGAGATTGCACTAATGGTTTTTATGATCACAACACCTACTCTTGATGCCAGGTTATGCGATTGTACACCTATGTATTGTGATTGCAAGTTCTGATTACATAGTGGTGAGTATAAATAGGCCTTTTATGTCGTGAATTAGCCCATATTTCATACATACCTTGATAGAAAAAACCCTACAGAGTGGAATATCTCCAAATTGAGACTTGTAGGTATCTTGGGAGCTTGATTAACATCAATTTTCATAATTATTTTTGAAATTGAGGTAAGATTTCAACCTTTTCTCAGTGGATTTTAGTGATTTCTTGACCAAAACCCCAAATAGCTTGAGTGCTTAATTGTAGAGCCAATGTAGCATGATTTTACCCATTCTTAAGGGTTATGATTCCTTGATCATGTATGAACATTGGGTTGGCCTCAAAATCATGATTCCATAAGTGGGACCCACATGGAATTTTTGGTGTGATTTTTGGACCCAAAGCACAATGGTGCAATATGGGTATTGTTATTCTTATGTTAATGTGTAGAATGTGTTTAATAGCTTTGCATCTTTAGGATGCTTCTTGAAAGGGAAAAGCAAAGGTTTAGTGGATCATTGAGCTTTCTTCAGCATCGAGGTATGCTTTATTTATCCCTTGTTTGACTGAGCTATGTCATAGTACTCTTATAATATTATGTTAGATTTAGGATTGGTTTTAGGTGTTGGATTGATGAAATGCAAGACTTGGGTTTAGTTGGATTGTTTAGGCTAAATTAAAAATCGTAGAGTTTCGATACTTATCTTGTTGTCTTAAACCATAGTGCATTAGACTTCGTTACTTATGTTTAGCATGAGAATACCTTAGTTTGCTCAAAATTAAGTAGAGTGCTCTAGTTACTCATGCTTAGGGCAAATTGGCCTTAGTTTCTTACACCAAAGGAAGGTTGCCTTACTTACTATATTGGCTTAGTCATTGGGTTGAGAAAAAACTTTACCCTAGTACTAATTGTGGCTTGCTTTACATCTAAGAGTGGATTTAGACACCTTAGCCTAGTCTGTGGTAGAAATTGACTTAGTATGAATTTTAGGGATTTATAAGTGTGA
Source organism: Capsicum annuum (assembly GCF_002878395.1). NCBI lineage: Eukaryota > Viridiplantae > Streptophyta > Magnoliopsida > Solanales > Solanaceae > Capsicum > Capsicum annuum. Next base: position 82,015,071 of record NC_061115.1, on the reverse strand, counting down.
TCTTTAACCCACCTTAAGCCAGGATTGTTGTTAGTTATCTTGAAACCTCTATATTCTTATTATATGCTTAGAGAATGCCCTTGTAATGTGATATTAAGGAACCTTGGTGCTTGTAGGTTATGATGAATGATATTGGTAGTAATGTCTAAATGATTATGCTGTATGTGTGAGTTATTTGTTAATCTTATGAAGAACTATTAATTAAGGTATTGTGTTTATTAGTGATTAGGCTACTGAATATACTATTGAATGATACCTTGAGTCTAATATTGTCTAAGCGATAAATTATATTATAGGCTATGTTAATGACTAAGATTATGTCATGGATTGGCTATTGCTCAAACTATTAATAAATCACCCTTTATGTTAATAATAAGCCTTTGGATATGTTCTTAATGAGTCATTGATCATGATATTGCTTATGATTATGATCATGCTAAGAAATCATGCTAGATTCACGCTAAAAAACTTAATTAATAATAATATTAGCTATTGTGCCATGAATTGTGTTAAAGGTTTTTCTTATTGAATATATTGGCGAATGCCCTTATTTATGTTTGAAATCATGATACCTTATTATATTATTGGTTATGCTATTAATTTTTTCACCATTATGATTACACACACACACACATATATATATTAATACCCAACAAGGCCAGAAGATATTATGATGATATGATGAAATCTGGTAAGGCCGGCGAATATTATGATGATATGATGATACCCATCAAGGCCGAAAGATACTGCGATAATATGTTGATACCCAGCAAGGCCGGAGGATACTGACATTAATGCCTGGCAAGGCCGAAGAATATTGTGATTATACATTAATTCCTGATAAGGCTGGAGGTTGATTATGATGATGCATTGATACCCGACAAAGCCGCAAGATACTATGATGATATTGATGCCTGGCAAAGCCTGAGGATGATTACATTGATGTGCATACGTGTACATTTACAAGTTCGAGTCTGGCTTGCCCTATGTACAATAATTGTGCGCTTGTATTCACTTATATAAAATTTGGGTATGTTGTTGATATTAGGGATACCAGTTATACCTAGTAAGTGTTAAATATTTATAAAGAGGTATAATTGTTGATTGATGATAATTGATGATTAGCGGTGGATGTTGTTTAAGTGGCTAATAATGATTATTTGATAAATGTGGATTACATAATAAATGATGTTCTATGAGAAATGATAATTACTGAATGAATAGTGATTAGTGGTTATGTAGTAAATAGATGTTGAATGATGATTAGAGGTTATATGATGACTAGTAGTTAGGTGGATTAGTTAATAAGATATGGTTAACTAGTAAATCATGATTAGTGTATATTGATGCTAAGATTGTTAAATGATGATAATAATTTAGAATGTAAGTACTTTTCCTAATGTTGGGGAGTTGGGATAATATTGGTAAATAGAGTATTGATGATAATTGTGCATTGATGATCAAATGATGATGATAGATAACTATTGAGTTAGTTGATTATTTTACTCTTCTCTTGAATGTACTCTTCGGTTGTATGGGAGGATGTGACGAGTCCTTTACTTTTATGCACTAATTGGTGTATGGGAGTTAATTTTGTAGTTATGTTTGCTTCTGATAATGCTTTATGATGCATCATTATTTTTAATTACTTATGTATATTTGCATGATGATATTGGCATATATTGATAACTCAAGTTATATTTTTGTTCTGATTTGATTACTTATTATGTACAACGATGTTGGAGATGAATCAAGTTCATTTATGTACCTTTACTTATTTTATGTTATCTTGCATTTTATCATACTTATACCATGATTTAACTTAGTTAGTCGGTAATGATTACTATGTACCAGTTGTTTTGGTACTCTTACTATACTTCTATACCTTTTGGTGCAGATCTGAGTACTCACTGTCACTGTTGATCGCTGTTTGTCCGGTGACTAATTTTTGAAGATAGGGTGAGCTCTTAGAGTTTGATTCGCCCATTTCTTTCTATCTTTATTTTCAATCTTTTGTTTTGAGACAGATGTATTGACTATTCTAGACTTTTGAGTCTTATTGATATCATTAGGTGCTCTTGTACTGGCTCTACCAAGTCATGGAATTCGTATCTCGTATTGACTATTTATTTTATCTAGAACCCTTGGTTAATTTATAACTTTTGTTTCTTGAATTTGACTTATGTTTCGTATTTCCTAGCGAATTAACCCATTGTGTTAGCTCTAAGTTATGGTTTGACTTACCTACTAGCGGGATTTAGTAGGTGCCATCATGACTCATAAATCAGTTCATGACAAATTGGTATTAGAGCCTAGGTTTCACTGATATTATTGGTACAAGAGCAAGTATCTAGTAGAGTCCTACAGGTCAAAATAATGACGTTTATTTCCTATCTTCTAGAGGCTATGGTACATTCATAGGAGTTCATCACTTCTTTCACTCATAACATCCTAAGAGTCTGAGTTGGTTTGTAGAGTATTCCTTTGACTTTACTCTTTGCAGATGGCCAGGACACGTGCTGCTACTACATGAGACAAAGGTCCCAAGACTGAGCCTAGGGATCCTACTCTAATTTACAAATGACCTAGAGATCGTGGACAACCTCGTGATGTGTCCCCAACTAGGGGAAAGGATAGGATACCTTCCCCAGGTCCTATTCCTACTCCTAAGCCAGAGGATATTCCATCCTAGTTAGTGGTGGGCTAGGGACCAGCCCTGGCTCTACTCGAGTTTATATCTTCTTCATTGCTCAGAGATACATTGGTTCAACCTTTAGGTTTAGTTGGTGGTGTGCTTCCTGATGGTGCATAGTTTACAGATGAGAGTGGTACTGAGGTGGGAGTGCAGCTTGTAGCTGTGGCTTGTAGAGTTGAGGTTCTTCCTGCATCGATAGTTTCTCAATCGGTAGTTTCTCAGCCAGTGGTTACTCAGCTTGCTATATCCTATGAGGAATAGAAGACGTTAGATTGATTCTTGATATTGGCTTCACCTAAGTTTTCTGGTATATCGGGCAAAGATGCATATGAATTTCTGATTAATTATAAGGATAGGCATCGTGGTTTGGGCCTTATTGAGACTTGTAATGTGGATTACATATTATTTTAGTTGGACTTGTCTGGCCGTCATTGGTGGAGAGGTTATATGCATTCTAGACCAGCTGGATCTTCTTCCTTGACTTGGACTCGGTTCTCCAAGATGTTCTTGGAGAAGTATATACCTCGTAGCCTTAGAGATTGTTTGAGGGATCAGTTTTCTAGATTGGAGTAGGACTCCATGACAATTGAAAGTATGAGGCTCATTTTATAAGTAGTCAAGGAATGCGAGAGTATGAAAGATTTTTCTGCTTTATTAGAGGGTTGAGACTTCCCATTCATATGTCTACTTAGAGTTTAATTGCTACTAGTAAGTCTTTTGTTGAGGTTTTAGAACATGCTAGGGTGATGGAGGAGATGCACCGTAAGGGTCATGAGTATCGTGATGAGAGGCCTAGGTTTCAGGGAAGATTCAATGGGAGTCATTGTAGTTCTTGACCCAGAGATGGCAGTTCTTAAAGTAGGTATCCTTTGTGTCAATCCTATCAGTCTCAGAGTCAGCCTAGTCATCCGGTTCAGGTAGCACTTTAGATTACTAATGGAAGTCAGTCTAGTGCTAGTGGTTGCCTTTGTAAGGGCAGTGGTCAATCCTTGAGGGGTTCATCTTCAGGATATTCTAGTCGTGGTGGTTACTTTGAGTCAGCTGGATCTATTAGTTCTGGTTTAGCTTATGTCTCCTATTTTACTTATGGACTTCCTGGTCAATATTTGTGGGATTACCCTAGTCATGGGGCAATTATTGCTTCAACTCAAAGTGTTCCCCCCTATTAGAGTAGTTCATTCCTCACCTTGAGGTTTTTTTTCATAGTTGTAGGGTGGCCCCCAAGGTACTGGAGAAAGTTCTCAGGCAGGTAGGATAGGAGGTTAGTTAGGTACCCAGCCCATGTGGCAGGCGTGGTTAGTTTGATGCAGTACCTGCTAGGCCTAAGTGTGAGACTTTGGATGCTATTATTTGAGGTATGATTATGGAGTGCCTCCAGTCATCCCTTGATTTATTTGATTCGGGATCTACTTATTCTTATGTTTTTATTTATTATGCGCCATGGCTAGAGTTGTCTTATGATTCATTATCTGTGCCTTTGAGTGTATTTTCTCTTGTGGGTAATTCTTTAGTAGTGGATAGATTATTGAGATCATATGTTGTGATAGTTAGCAATGTTGATCATATTATTCTGGATATGGTGGATTTTGATGTGATTTTTGGCATGGATTGGTTATCACATTAATGTGAGGTCATGAATTATTTTACCAAGACCCTTACCTTTGCCATGCCCACCATCCCCCTAGTCATATAGAAGGGAGTGATTCACCACGATCCAATGGGGATTATTTCATAAGTTTCTGCTAGGAGGCTTATTTTGAGGGGTTGTGAGTCTTATCTCACTATTTTTGTAATACTAGTGTGGAGAGTCCATTGCTTGACTCTGTTTCTATTGTTTGTGAATTCCCTGATATATTTCCTACCAACCTGGCTGGTATTTCCTCTATCTGTGAGATTTAGTTTGCTATTGACCTCAAGCCTTGCGCCCGACCTATTTCTATGGCACCTTACCGTATGGCTTCTGCCAAACTTAAGGAGCTAAATTATTAGCTTCAGGATCTTCTTGGTAAGGGTTTTATTAGATCGAGTGAGTATTCTTATGGAGCTCCTGTATTGTTCGTGAAGAAGAAGGATGGCTCCATGCATTGTATATTGATTATAGGCAGCTTAATAAGGTAATAATGATGAACCGTTATCCTATGCCTAGAATTAATGACATGTTTGACCAGCTTTAGGGTGAAGCGATGTTTTCTAAGATTGATTTGAGGTCTGGTTGCCATCAGTTGAGGATTTGGGCTGAAGATATCTCAAAGAAAGCTTTTAGGACCCGTTATGGTGATAATGAGTTCTTGGTGATGTCTTTTGGGTTGAGTAATGCTCTATCCGTATTCATGGATTAGATGAATCGAGATTCAGACCTTATTTGGACTCCTTTGTGATTGTGTTCATTGATGACATTCTTGTGTATTCGAGGAGTAGTTAGGAGCAAGTACATTAATTGAGGATCGTGCTTCAGACTCTGAGAGATCATATGATTTTTGCCAAGTTCTCCAAGTGTGAGTTTTGGCTTGAGTTAGTGACATTCCTAGGACATGTGGTGTCTAAGAATGGTATTATGGTAGACCCAGCCAAGATAAAGGAAATCCATGATTGGGATAGACCTACAACTCTGACTGAGGTTCATAGATTCATTAGTTTGGACGGTTATTATAGATGCTTCATCGAGGGTTTTGCTACTATTAAGCCCCTATGACCATATTGGCATAGATGGTGGTTCCTTTAAGATGGTAGAAGAAGTGTGAGTTGAGCTTTGGAAAGCTCAAGAATTTTTTCACTTCAGCTCCTATTTTAGCTCTTCCTATTGAGGGTGAGGGATTCACCATATTTTGTGATGCTTTTGGTGTTGGGCTAGGTTGTGTTTTGATGCAGTAGGGTCGTGTTATTGCATATACTTCTAGACAGCTTAAGGTTCATGAGCACAACTACCCCACTCATGATTTGGAGCGATAGTAGTTTTTGTGCTTAAGATTTGGAGGTATTATGTTTACGATGTGCATTGTGAAATTTTTACTGATCATCGCAATCGTCAGCATCTTATGACCCAGTGGGAGCTTAATGCTCGATAATGTAGATTGATAGAGTTGCTTATGGACTATGATATTTACGTCTTGTATTATCTGGGCAAGGTAAATATGGTAGTAGATGCCTTGAGTCAGAGGGCAGTAAGTATGGGTACCTTAGTTTGTATTTCAGTTTCTCAGAGGCCGTTATCATGAGACATTCAGTCCTTAGCCAAATTGATGGTTCGCTATGATATTTTAAATTCTAGGAGGATTTTGGTTAGTGTAGAGACGAGGTTTTTATTATTTGAGCAGATTTTGGAATGTCAGTTTGAGTATAACAACCTTCACTCCATTTGACATCAGGTGTTGATTGGTGAGTCTGAGAGGTTCACCATAGATTCAGAAGGTGTTTTAAGGTTTGATGGTCGCATTTGTGTTCCACAGATTGATGACTTAATTTAATTGATTTTGTATGAGGCTCATAGTTCTAGACGTTCTATTCACCCTGGATGTATAGAGATTTGAGACAACATTATTGGCGGAGTGGTATAAAGAGATGTGGAAGACTTTGTAGCTCATTGCCTATGTTGTCATTTGGTAAAGGACGAGCATCAGTGACCAGGTGGTTTGACTCAGAGGTTGTCTACTCTTGAGTGGAAATGGGAATAGATTACAATGGATTTTTTCTATGGTTTGCCTCGTACTTTTAGTGGTTCTGATAATAAATGGATCATTGTGGATCGTTTGACTAAGTCAGTATATTTCATTCCTATTCTGATGTCTTCCAGTGTTGAGAGATTAGCCCATATCTATGTTTGCGCAGTTGGTGAGGTAGCCTATGAGTTAGCTTTACCTTTAGATTTTGCCTCTTTCATCTATTTTTTCATGTCTCTATGATGTGATGATATATTCTCAATCAATCTCATGCGCTTAGATGGGACTCAATCTAGTTGGATTAGTGTTTAACCTTTATAGAGGAGTCAGTGCTTATTTAGGCTAGCGATATGAGGTGGTTGCGCTCTAGAGAGATTCTTGTTGTTAAGATTCAGTAGAAGCATTGCCCAGTGGAGGAGGCCACTTGGGATATTAAGAGAAAGATGTGGGCCCAATATCTTCACCTATTCGAGACTTTAGGTACATCCTAATCTTTAACTTTAGGGGATGAAAGTTCTTTTATAGTGGATATTATAATGACCCTTCAGGTTATTTTCCTTCAATTCACTTATTTCCACTATTAGAGTTTTTCAATAGATGCCTCAAGTCATTTATGACTTGCTGAGATTGACGGTTCAATTATCGAGCAGTTTGTTTAGTTTTTAAAGCCAATTTCCTATTTAGAAGTCTTCGTTGGTTCTAAATGGACATTGGGCAAAAAATTTAGTAAAATGATCTTGACTGAAAATTCAGACTGTGCCAGCAGCCCCAGAATATTGATTTTAGGGTCAGTAAATCTTTTGTTTGGGTACTGAGACACTCGAGCTCATTTTGACCTATTAATCGGATAGTTGAAAAATTAGAAATTTGGGTGTGGGAACTATATTTAGTCGAAATGACCTTAGATGGAAAATATGACTCTTCTATTGTGTCTGAAACATCAAATTTAGTATGGTTACATAGTTTATTTGCATATATCGGATTCTGAATGGATCTCAAGGTTTTGGCAGAAACTTGGAAAATTTCCAAGTTTCAGCTGATAGCTGGCACCTCTGCGATCGCACCTCTTGAAAGGCGACCGCACCTCAGTGTGAAAAGGAGATAGTCTGATCAGACTAAAGGTTATTGCGATCACAACACCTGCTCCTGATGCCAGGTTGTGCGATTGCACACTTGTATGTAGCAATTGCAACATCTGATTACCTGGTAGGGGTATAAATAGGACTCTTATGTCGCTAATTAGCCCATTTTTCATCCATACCTTGGAAGCAAAAACCATAAAGAGCGGGATATCACAAAACTAAGACTTATGAGTGACTTGGTAGCTTGATTAACATCAATTTTTGCGATTATGTTCTAAATCGAGGTAAGATTTCAACCATTTCTTGGTGGATTTTAGTGATTTCTTGACCCAAACCCCAAATAGCTTGAGGGCTTGATTTTAGCCCTAATTTAGCATGGTTTTAATTTAGCACGGTTTTACCCATCCCTAAGGGTTATGATTCCTTAATCATGTATGAATATTGGGTTTGCCTCAAAAACATAATTTTCGTAAGTAGGACCCATATGAAGTTTTTGATATGAATTTTGAACCCTAAACATAATAGTGCAATATGGGTATCGTTATTCTCGTGTTGATGTGCCAATGTCAGTTTGATAGCTTGTCATCTTTAAGAGGCTTCTCGATAGAGAAAAGTGAAGGTTTAGCTATTCTTTAAGCTTTCTTCGTCATCGTAGTAGGCTAGGTTTATCCCTTGTTAGATTGAGCTATGTCATAGTATTTTTATGATATTGTGTTGGATTTAGAATGGGTTTTAGGTGTTGGATTGATGAAATGCAACACTTTGGTTTAATTGGATTGTTTAGGCTATAAATTGAAAAATGTAGAGTTGAAATACTTAGCTTGTTGCCTTGAACCTTAGTGCATTAGACTTCATTACTCATGTTTAGCATGAGAATACCTTACGTTGCTATAAATTAAGTAAAATGCTCTAGTTATTCATGCTTAGGGTGAATTGGCCTTAGTTGGTTACACCAAAGGAAGGTTTCCTTAGTAACTATATTGGCTTAGGAGTTGGGTTAAGACGAACCTTAACCTTAGGACTAATTGAGACTTGCTTACATCTAAGAGTGGATTTAGATACCATAGCCTTTTCTAGGGTAGAAATGACTTAGTATTTACATCGAGGATTTAGAAGTGGTCTTTTTGACCCAAGAAGTGGTCTTTTTGACCCACCTTAAGTCATGATTGCTGCTAGTTATCTTGAAACCTTTGTACACTTATTATATGTTTAAAGAATACCCTTGTGAGGCGATAATGAGGAACCTTGGTGCTTGATGGTTATGACAAATGACATTGGTATTGATATCTAAATGATTATGCCATGTATGAGTTATTTGTTAAGCTTATGAGGAGCTATTGATTAAGCTATTGTGTCAACTATTGATTGGGTTACCGAATATACTATTAAATGTGCCTTGACTATGATATTGTCTAAGCTATAAATTATATTATGGGCTATGTTACGACTAAGCTATAGACTATGTCATGGATTAGCTATTACTCAAACTACTGATAAATCACCCTTTATATTAATGATAAGCCTTTGAATATGCTATTAATAAGTCATTGCTCATGATATTGCTTATGACTATGATCATGCTAATAAATCATGATAGAATTCACCCTACAAAACATCCTTAATGATGATATTAGTAATTATTCCATGAATTATATTAAAGGTCATGCTTATTGATTATATTAGGGAATTATGCCCTTAATTATATTTGAAATCATGATACCTCATTATATGATTGCTTATGCTACTTATTTTGCCACCGAATATGATCTTTATATATATATATATATATATATATATTGATGAAATGATGATACCCAACAAGGTCGGAGGATATTCTGATAATGTGATGATACTCGATAAGGCCAGATGATTATGTGATGATATATTGATACTCGATAAGGACGGAAGATACTGTGATGACATTGATGCCCAAAAAGGTCGGAGAACCTTGTTATGATACATTGATACTCGGTAAGGCTGAAGGATGACTATGATGATTCATTGATACCTGATAAATTTGGAGGATATTATGATGATATTTATGCTTGAAAAAGCCGGAGGATGATTGCATTAATGTACCTATGTGTACATCTACCAGTTTGAGTACAGCTAGCCCTATGTATGGCAATTATATGCTTATATTCACTTATATGAAATTTGGGTATGTGTTGATATTAGTGATATTAGTTATACCCCGTAAGTGTTAAATATTTATAAAGAGGTATAATTATTGATTAGTGATAATTAATGATTAGTGATAATGGAAGATTTGAGATAATTGATGCTTAACTGTGGATCTTATTGAAGTGGCTAATAATGATTAGTTGATAATCGAGGATTAGTTGGTAAATGTGGGTCAAATGATAAATGATATTATACGAGAAATAATGATTACCTAATGAGTTTTGATTAGTCGCTATGTTGTAAGTAGTTGTTAAATGATGATTAGAGGTTATATGATGACTAGTAGTTAAGTGAATTGGTTAATAAGAGATGGTTAACTAGTAAATGGTGATTAGTATATATTGATGTTAAGATTGTTAAATGATGATAATATTTTGGAATGTGAGTACTTTACCTATTATTAGGGAGTTGGGATTTTGTTGATAAATGGCATTTTGATGATAATTATGGAATGATGGTCGAATGATGATGAAAGTTGACTATTGAGTTGGTTGATTGTTTTATTATTCTCTTGAGTGTACTCTCCGATCATATGAGAGACCATGATGAGTCCTTTACTTTTTTGCACCAATTAGCGTATGGGAGCCAATTTTGTAGTTATGTTTGCTTATGATGATTTTTTATTATTTTTAATTACTTATGTATGTTTACATGACGATATTGACATATGTTGATGCCTCACATTATATTGCTATTCCAGTTTAATTACTTATTATGTACAGCGATGTTGTAGATGAATCATGTTCATTAATATACCTTGATTTTATTTATGTTATCTTATATTTTATCATACTTATATCATAATTTAACTCAGTCGGTCGATGATAACAACTGAGTACCCATTGTTTTTGTACTTATACTACACTTCTATATCTTTTTGGTGTATATTTGAGTACTAGTCATTGCCGTTGTTCATTCGGTGACTGATTTTCGGAGATAAGGTGAGCTCTTGGAGTTTGATTCACCCATTTTCTTTTATCCTTATTTCCAGTCTCTTGTTTCAAGATAGATGTTTTTACTATTCTAGACTTTTGAGTTGTATTGATTTTATTAGATGCTCTTGTGTTAGATCTACCAGGTCATGGGATTGGTATTTTGTATTGCCAGTTTATTTTATCTAGAACCCTTGGTTTATTTTTAACTTATGTTTCTTGAATTTGGCCTATGCTGGGAATTTCCTACCGAATTAACTCATTGTATTAGCTCTGAGTTATGATTTGGATTACCTACTAGCAGAATTTAGTAGGTGCTATCATTAATCATAAATTGGGTCATGACTGTTAATACTTAAAAACATGAAAAATCAGCAGCTGGTTGAGTCACTATTGCACTAACCTTGGTTACTATTTATCTCTTCTAGCTTATTACCCACAAAGGTATTGGTGGTTCTTAATACATCTCTGAATAGTTTTTGTGCAACATTTTGCAAGTAGCCTACCTAGATGTTAATTTTTTATCCATCAAACCCAAGAACATTTCCTTTTATAGTTATGCACAAAAAGTTTCTGATGTTTAAGTTATAATTAATGCCAAGATAATCACTCACTACCTTTTTAATATTTATATGGATCCCATTTTGATAAAATCAATATAGAATCTTAAATAGTAATTATATTTGATACTCAATATTAACTCAATAAAGAAATTCTGAATGCATAGAATACCAGAGCTATTTCCAGATCAACAAGATCTATGACTGTTCTTTATTCGGATACGAGGGGAAAATGGCAATGAAAAGGTTTAAAAGACTGGAAATACACTTAAGATCTTGTAGAAGTGATTGTTCAATACTATATTATGCTGGTATAAGAGGATCTGAATGTTCAAATACAAATTCTGTCACCCAACAAAATTACCAACATCATTCAATATAGAGGTACCTTAAAGGAACATAGATTAAATTCATTACACATGATTTCAGTAGTACAGATCATCTAGAAATAAATGCTCATGTAGAAAAAATACTCTAAACAAATATGTTTAAGTGAATTTGCTGTAGAAAAACACATACCTCGTGTGGCGCTACATGCCTATATAAATTAAGAACATCATTACTTGCACAGGAACGACCACTGTATAATTATCACTATATAATTATTAGTTGAAAAAATGTTGGTGCATCCAAGGTTCACCACTTAAATTTTTCCCAAACAGATCTACTAGGTCAGAGTTTTCAATAGAAGGTTATGCCCGACAATGAATGAAGTAGCTAATTTCAGAGAAACAACACCTAAATGGAAAATCAAGTAGATCAAATATCACTAGTCATTCTTTATATGTTAGTTATGAAAAAAAGACTCGCCAAACATATATAGTTGTAGTCCTATTACTTACATAATCTTTATTTTAGGGTATTTAGTTGGAAACTTATTATTAAAATTCTTCACAGTATCATTCTTAAATCATTTTATGGATTTGTAGATTAGTTTTGAAAAAAATGTGCCAATTATGTTACTGAGAAATTTAGATGCTTCCAATGGCTTATGCAATGGCGCAAGAATGATATGTAGAGGTTTTGATAAAAATGCCATACATGTAGAATTAACGATTGGGAAAATGCTTTGAAGCATGTATTAATCCCATGAATCCAACTATCACCTCCCCAAAATGAATGTTACCCATTCAAATTCATTAGAAAATAATTTCCAATGCGACTATTCTTTTGAATGACGAAAAACAAAGCACATGGACAAACAATACCAAAGGGGATTGTGATTTCCCCCAAGTGATGGTAATTGGTTGAAATACCTCGGATTTTGGTGGTTGAAAATTCCTTGAGATTTAAACGACTCGCCCTATGAGTTACAAAATGTCTTAATGTATCATTAGGATAAGTTATAACCAAATCATGCATGTTTTTGGCATGATTCTTCCTTGAGTACAAGTGGCTCACAATGAGTTGTATGGATTTGTTATGAGTCATAGGGTGTCCAGTATATACCCTGAATAGGTTCTGTGTTGATTACGACTGGGGCCTATGAGTCATAGGGTCCTATTATGAGTCTTGTGGATGATTCGTAAGGTCATCAGTGTAGGGTAATTTATTGGTTCTACCCTAGTTGTGACTCATGGTGACAAGTTTTAAGGAGTGGTTACGAGTCAATAGGTGACTCATAATCGAAGACGAACCTTTTTCAGCTTTTAAATTAAGGGCATTCTAGATATTTCCCTTCATACCCAACTTGAAAACCACATCTTATAACATCATTAGGGTGTCATTAGCACTAAGAAACACATTAAAGTAACTTCTCAATACTCTCAAATTCCTCAAGGTCAAGAACACTTAGGGTTTTGAAGAGCTTGATCAATCAGGGCTTTCAAGGATGATTTCTCTTCGTACATCTTACTATTTCAGGCATGTGACTCTTCCCTCATTATTAATTTGTTAAAAACCATATGTATTAAAGTGTTATTCACATGGAATTATTTTGGTTTCGAAAACAAGTGTTGTGGATTTTGAATGCTTATTGTTGAACAATGTTTTCCCATGATTTAATTAAGATTATTCATGCTTTAAATATGGTTTTGAACTTGTGGGTGCATGGGTATGGTGGATGAATTATGAAATTGTGATTTTCCCAAACTTGTGACTTTTGAAATGGTTATGACCCCCATCTACAGTGTGAAATTAATTCTGAGTTATAAGAAAGGTGGGAATTTTTAAAATTGAACTAGTCTTGAAATATTGCATGATATAAAGAGGTATTTTACAACACAATGGTCTGATTTAAATAACAACGGGAGTCAGTGTCCCCCACCTTGTATTAATGAACAAATGGAGTTGTTTTCTCCAAGTTAATGGGAATTGTTTTGGCATGTTGTTGTTAACTTGCAAGTATAGTTGGTATGACGATACCAACAATGTATGCCTTAATATAGAATGTGGTTCATGAATGGGATTGTGTGATAAATTTTTTAATGGAGCTGCAAATAAGATTGTGTAGCTGAGTCGTGAAAGTACAGGTCCAGGTGATCGATACTGGAAATTGTGTTTTCTGATGTAGAGATCAAAGTGACCACATAGGTTTGAGTAACCCTTATTATTATTTCATAATTAAGGAGGTTTGAGTCTCTCATAAATTATTATATAATCAGGTGCTTAAGTCATCTTAGTATATGTTGCGCGGTTCGAGTCTTCCATGTGCATATATATGCGATTATTCCCCATTTCGTATAGCTACACACACTGAGGCCCAATCAGGGGGTAAGAGTTGGGGTTCATATAGCTCGTGGGTACTATTATATAATAATTGAGCTACACAATCTAAGTTAAGGTTTTAAAGTACATGCTAAACCTTGTTACCTATCCTCGTATGATATGTATATATGTATTTACATATGGTTATTGTGCATTGGTTGACTTGATTAGAATTGACGACATTATTTTATCTTTATACCTGAGTTATGTACTAGGATTCACCCCGCTAACAATCTTCAAATGTTGTATCCCCATGTGATATAAGAATTAGCCATACTTCTATTACTTCTACTCAAAGATCATGGATTTATTGAGAGTCGACTTTAACTGGTGAGATTCCATGCTTCAGAAGTCTCTATTTTAGGTTTATGTTTCTTTTTTTTTGTTTTTATAGTCTCTAGAATACTATGTTTTGCTATAGTCGGGGGCATGTTCCGACACTTTAGTGATATTTAATTTTGGTTCACTGTTTAGAAGGCTTTGACTGAACTACTATGGCTATTAAGCAGTGTTGGTTAATTGTTTATCCGGTCATCGATGGTTGGTTATAGACATACATTAAAAATTTCTTAAGCTATTACGCACTATCTTATTATATGTTCGAAATTCATCTGATTTTAGGGTGTGTTATGTTTGGGTTGGTGAGGTGTAGGGGGTTATCTCTGGTCCATGTGAGACTTGAGATACCCAACATAGACAGGCCTTAGTTCAAGTCGTGTCAAGGAGGTATCAGATCCTAGGTTTGGTTCCATTGGGTGTCTAACAAAACAGTGTCAAGTAGAGTCTCATTTATGAGTGTATAACACACCACACTTATAAGGGAGAGGCTATGTGGCATTTAGGAATGTTTTCCTTTCTTGTTTTCTTATTTTGGGCCGTAGAGTCTAAGGTATTGAAATCTTCTCTAACTCCTATTTATTTTCTTTTTAGATCATGCCACCCAAATGATCTGAAGCTCAAGGAAACTCCTCTTCCCAATTGAGGAAAACTCTAATAGGAAACACCCTATTTATAGGGTACAAACCCAGTCTAGCAGTCCAGTTTCGAATTGCCATTATGGAGTTCCATCAATCCCCTCTAGTCCTCGTCGAGCTCCTCAGGCTGATATGTCAAATATGGAAATTTTTTTAGTGTATTCATATGTTGGGTCGACTGGTAGCTGCTCAGTTTGAGTGTGTATCTTCTGTTACTCTATCTTCTGAGGCCACAAGGGTTGGCCAATTTATGAGGTTGTGTTTTCACTAGTTCTAAAGTTGAGAAAGATCCTTAAAACTTTATTGATGAGATGGAAAAAAAATTTTGTGTGATGCATACTTCTAATATAGAGGGCATAGAATTCGCTGCATATCAACTGAAGGATGTAGCATATCAATGGTATGAGGAACGGGAATAGTCTAGGGGAGATGATGTAGAATCTTCACCATGGGATGATTTCTCTAGCACTTTTCTAGACTGCTTCTTTCCTCAAGAGTTAAGAAAGGCAAGAGTAGAAGAGTTTGTTAATCTAAAGCAAGGAAGGATGACGATCAAGGAGTATGCATTGAAATTCCATCAGTTGTCCTAGAATTCTTCTATGTTAGTGTCTAGCATGAGGGCTAGAATAAGGAAATTTGCTTTTAGGTTGTCACATGATTTGATTATAGAGAGTAAGGTTGCCTTGTTGGACAAGGATATGGACATTCCCAGATTGGTTGTGTACATCCAACAGGTTGAGAAAGAGAAGAATAAGCATTTAAAGATAGAGGAAAGTCAGAATAAGAAGTTAGACTTTTTTATTAGAGTAGAGGTCAGTAGCAGAGTGGTAGAGATGGTGGAAAGTGGTCTAAGAAGAAGTAAGGGAGTTCTGGTTCCTACTCTATGGTTAGTTCTCCCTATCCGACGTCATTAGGTGATCAGTGTTCTTAGTATGATAGTAGGTTTAGGGAACAGGGTGCCAATCTTAGGATGGTGGGGCTCAGTCTTCTCCATCATATCTTTCTTGTAGATTCTTTGGGCAGGCGCACCATGGGTTTTATAAAGAGAAAAGGAATAGGTGTTTCAAATATGGTCAGATTGATTACTTGTAGAGGGATTTTCCTTCTATAGTTGCTTCAGGGGGAAATAACATTCCTATTACCACTTCACTAGCTCCTGCATCAAAAGGCCCTGCTTCTACTTCTAGTACTGGCCCTGATCAAAATTGCTAGTATGCTATTAGTATCTGCCAGGACTCTGAGGCATCTCCCAATGTTGTCACTAGTATATTATGGCACTTCTCTCATGATGTATATTTCTTGCTTGATTCGAGGTCTTCCTATTTCTACTTCTAGTACTGGCCCCGATCGAAATTGCTAGTATGCTCTTAGTATCTGCCAGGACTCTGAGGCATCTCCCGATGTTGTCACTGGTATGTTACAGCTCTTCTCTTGTGATTTATATTTCTTGCTTGATTTGAGGTCTACTCTTTTTTATGTGACACTATTTATGGCTATACATTTTGGTTTTGGTCCCGAGTGTATCCTTGATCCCTTTTCTATTTTTACCTTAGTAGGTGACTCTATAGTTGCTAAAAGAGTCTATAGGGGTTGTGTGGTTCCTACTAGTGGTAGAGAAATTCTAGTAGATCTGATAGAGTTAGACATGGTTGATTTTGATGTCATATTGGTGATGGAATGGTTGCACTCGTGCTATGCCTCCTTAGATTGTTGAACCCATAAGGTCATGTTTGAATTCCCTACTGAGCCGGTCACTGAATGGAAAAAGGGTTCTCTAAGGCCTAAGGGAAGATTCCTATCATATCTTAGAGTCTAGAAGTTGATTTCCAAGGGAATGTCTTAATCTTTCGGTCCGAGTTAGAGATTCAAACTCGGAGGGTCCTTTCTTAAAATCTGTTCCTGTGGTTAATAAATTCCCTGAGGTTTTTCTTGACTATCTTCATAGTATCCCTCTTGAAAGGGATATTGATTTTGGGATTGACCTTGTTTCAGACACTCATCTTATTTCCATCCCTCTTTGTAGAATAGATCCATCTGAGTTGAAGGAGCTTAAGAAATAGTTGAAAGACCCTTTTAACAAGGGTTTTATCTGTCCTAGTATGTCTTCGCAGGGTGCTCCTATTTTGTTCGTGTGTAAGAAGTATGGTACCCTTTGAATGTGCATCGATTACCGCTAGTTGATAAGGTTACGGTAAAGAACAAGTATCATTTTTTTTGGATTGATGATTTGTTCGACCAGCTTTAAGGTGCTAGATATTTCTCTAAGATTGATCTTAGGTCTGGTTATCATCAGCTAAAGATTAGGGAGGTGGATTTTCCTAAGACTGCCTTCCAAACCTTGTATGGTCACTATAAGTTCTTAGTCATGTCTTTTGGTTTGACTAATGCCCCGACGACATTCATAGATTTGATGAGTAGAGTTTTCCATCAGTTTGTAGATTTGTTCATCATCTATTTATAGATGATATTCTGGTGTATTCAAAGAGTGAGGTGGATCACGTCGACCATCTTCGTATCATGTTGCAAACCTTGAAAGATCAACATTTGTATGCTAAGTTTTTAAAGTACGATTTTTGGTTGGAAGCTGTTACTGATATGGGTCATGTCATTTCTAGTGAAGGGATCATGGTGGATCTACAAAAAGTTATAGTGGTTAAGAAGTGGCCTAGGACCACAACTCCAACCGATATTCAGAGCTTCTTGGGTTTAACCAATTACTATAGGAGATTTGTGAAGAATTTCCCGACTATAGCTGCCCCACTCAATAAGTTGACCCAGAAGAAGGTAAAGTTGTTATGGTCTGATGCTTGCAAGGGTAATTTTGAAAAACTGAAAGATAAGTTGACTTCAGCTCCAGTTTTGATCCTACACGAAGGTAATGATGGATTCATGGTTTATTGCAATGCATCCCGTGCGGGATTGTTTGTGTATTGATGAAGCATCGTAGGGTAGTGGCCTATGCTTCTAGGAAGTTGAAATCTCATGAGAAGAATTATCCGACTCATGACTTGGAGTTTTTGGCAGTGATATTCACATTGAATATCTGGCGTCACTATTTGTATGGGGTCCATGTAGATATCTTTTCTGATAATAAGAGCCTACAATATGTGTTCACCCAGAAGATGCTAAATCTCAGGCAAACAAGATGGCTTGAGTTGCTGAAAGATTTCCCTATATAAATGTATAATATCCAGATGTAGACTTTTTGTCAGTAGTAGAACCTTCCCAGTCTGCATCTTTTAATCTTTCAATGCCCCTATATTGACGTTTTGAAGAAAAAAAATCCTTTACTTGGTGAATCTTTTTTACATATCTTAGAATCTTGTAGATCACTTCTCGATAATCTTCCTATGTAGAGTGCATAAATTGAATGATTAAGCTTACAACAAAAGCTATATCAGGTTGAGCGTGTGACAAATAGATCAACTTCCCAACTAGTCTCTGATATCTCCCAAATTACACCTCTAATTGAAGGATAAAGTAGTCGCTGTCAAAATATAGTAACCCAACTATGTTGGGGTTGATCCCATAGGGAATACGTCATAAATCTTACTTGAACTTATTGAAATCACCAGGCAGTACTAAAAGTAAATGGGGGGATTTGCTAAAATAATAAAAAGTAACAAAAACTAGAAGTTTGAAGTTGTAATCAATCTAAGACGAACACTAGGCTTGCGTTATGGTGCACTATCGAACTATTTTAATACCTTTCATACAAAATCTGAAAAGTTATGTATCACCAAACGCATCTCAGCATACATTGGTGAATTTTACTTATCTTTTCCCTGTCTGAGAGTGTCGCCGTACTAACCCTTGTCTTAGTCCCTCTTTCAACTATCTCCTCTCGGTCTCAAGTTGATTAGATGAAAGTTAATCATCTTAAGTGGATAGTGCAGGTAAGCTTATTTCAGCAATTAACTCCAATTCACTGTTGTGATCTCCTTTTCCTAATATCTACCTCCCTCTTGGGTTCGTAGTGAATACAGCCTGGATCTTAATGTTAAAGTCGATCAAATCGAAGAAAACCATAATACATACAAAAATCTTTATCAAGAACGATTGGGCACTTCCTCTACTTCGTTAATCCGATAGGGTACCCACAACTCTAGCTAAGAGAGTTAGTCGCTCATAGTTATGAGATAATTCATTAAATTCACAGAGAAAATTAAAGAATCACTCTCATGATAATGATAGAAGAAAATCCAAAGTTTTAAATTGAAAAACAAACCAAGAAGAATATGATCCAAAGATCAGAAGTCGATTTTAGAATAAAAAGATGTTTCTGAATGTTGTAAGCTTAGCCCCAAAGGGCCTATCTCTAGACTACATTATCTAAATAATGTCTAAAGGGTATTTATAGATTACAAGGAAATACTAGAATTCAAATCCAAAATAAAAGAGGAACTAAATGTACATAATAGGAGTAGGTTTAGGTTACATGAAAACTCTAAGAAATAACTTCAAAATGTTCTATGAAATCTGTGTTGGTGGCCACCTACTGACCCACCTACGGACCGTAGGTGGCACCTACTGCTATAGGTGGTGGCTCAAAATTTTTTCTCCAGAGATAAATTTCTGATACCTACGGACCCACCTACACCCAGTAGGTGGTACCTACGGGGTGTAGGTGCCAAAGTAAGTGATAATTTTTTGGGTTTTGGTTTCATTTTCTTCCTGTTAGCTTTCAACACCTAGTTTCCTACAATATCACTACAAAAGCACATCAAATCCAATAAACTAGCCTTAAATACATGCATATTCTCCAAGTTTAAGAATCGTAAGTGCTATGGTATAATGACACATTAGTCCCTAATAATAGCTATGGTCAACTGAATTTCCTTATTTTTTTCTAATTTTTATATTCGGATCAATAGGTGTTTCAGTTGGACGACAACCACTCACCCCTGTCTCTTTTAAAAGATCTAGTACATGCTTCATTTGTGACATCATAATGCGTTCTTTTGAACCCGCTACTTCTATGCCAAGAAAATATTTCAACTGACCTAAATCTTTGATATCGAATTCTAAGGCCAATTGTTCTTTTAAATTTTTTATTTCGGTCAAGTCATCTCCTGTAAGTATGATATTATCGACATGACAATCAGGATAGTCTCCTTTTCCTCCAAAGAATGTCAAAAAAACATGGTATGATCTACTTGCCCTAAGAAACAACTTCAAAATGATCTTGGAAATTTGTATCGGTGGCCACCTACGGATCTACCTATGGGCCATAGGTGGTACCTACGACCGTAGGTGGTTGCCCAAAATTTGTTCTTTGGAAATCACTTTCTAACACCTACGAACCCACCTACGCCCAGAAGATGGTACCTACAGGGTATAGGTGCCAAAGTAAGTGATTATTTTTTGGATTTTTGTTTTGTTTTCTTTCAGTTAGCTTCCAACACCTAGTTTCCTGCAAAATTACTCCAAAAATACATCAAATCCAACAAAATATCCTTAAGTACATACATATTCTCCAAGTTTAAGCATCGTAAGTACTATGAAATCATGACATGTCAAGACCCTCAACATAGAACATTTCATGTCCTCAGGCAACAAGACATAACAAAACAATACGATGATGCTTAACCACGAGAAACCTAAGATACCTATGAAAGTCAATCATTAATTTTTGCTCAAAACACATTACCCTCTCCAAGTTCAACACTTTAAAACTACCTATGCGTATCTATGAAGCCCAACAATGTGACACAAAGGAAACAAGCTATGGCATTACATTAGAAACAAACAACTATATACAAGTTACTCTACCCAAACAAGTAAGTAGCTAGCAACACAACCCATGTGCTCTTACAACAAAAAAGTCCCAATCACTCATATGAAATCATGCATGTGAATGCAGGTACAGTCAAGAGACACTCACACTCACACTCACAAAAGAAGTTTCACCAATGCACATCAAATACCGTAGGCTTACCATTATTTTTTTAGCTAAGCTTTCAGATAGTCAGGTTAGGATACTATCAGACTTTACTCGACTTCTAATATAGGATTAGGGACTGATATGATACATATGGACATTTTTAGTGACTAAGCCTCCTTGGCACTACACTTACGTTGGGGTCCTCTTCTCAACCACTTTCTTTTATTCCACCCTTATTTCTCTATTTTTATTCTTTTATTGTACATTTAGGTTGGATGTGGTTTCTATTATTCATTCTCTTTTCTCTTTTTACAATTTTTTTCATTTCATTTGTTTTTCTTTTTCTACTACACCAGCCCTCCTATTTTTTCTCTTATTTTAACCTTCTTCATACCTACTTTACATCACGCACCCCTATGATATCCACTCTCAACTTAGCCGATTTGCTTGGGTTGAGGTACACATTGTCCAAAGAGGACCAAGGCCAAAGCAGGGTTATTGTAATAAAAATAGGAAGGTGAAAGGTGTAATAAGAAAAACAGGCTATATATGCTCAAAATAGGGATCAAGGGATACTTATTCACACATGGAAGGTCATTTAGGCTAAATGTGGACTTAGTTCAAGAATGGTCTTTGATAATTTCAAAACCGACTATCCTACAACTTAGTTGGGCAAGTTCTAGATTCAACACACAAAGGGAACTAAGTAGTATCACACACACATATGATATAGAGTCACATCACAAGCTACTACCTATTCAGTTCATGCAATTGTTAGCAATATTTATCATGTTCCTAATCCTAATATCTTAACAAGATTTACAATGGCCACACATATATGCATATCACATAGTTCTAAACAAATTTTTGGAGGGGTATTATTTTTCTAAAAAATCTATAAAAAAACATATCAACTCCCTTAGATACTCATTTTCTCCTAGTTAAACACAAAACATCATGAAACTAAACACATTAAGCCTAAATATGTCGACTCTACTAGGAACATGACTCTGGGGAAAATAGGCACGGCAACAAAAACCCCAAGAGGATATCAAAATCAACAAGTAGCTCCACCCTCAACTTAAGACATGCTTTGTCCGTAATACATTGGGCTGCTACAAAATAAGAGAGTTAGAAACATACTTATGGCACCATAGGTGTGTAGATCTGACGACAATCACAATAACATAAATACAAAATACCTTAGGTTGTCTCCCTAGCAGTGCCTAATTCAACATCGTGACATGATGTGGCTATTTTGGTTACTCAGACTTCACCAACGAGCCCATGGGTACCTTTGATTGCTCATATTTGATTAAGGTAATCCTAGAGTTGGCCTTCAATTTTTTCTTTCCACTTTGAACTGATGAATTTCACCCCTAATTAATTTTCAAATTTTCCATTATGATCAAGGGGCGGTGGTATAAACATAAATGACCCAAGCAATAGATGAGGCATATTGTACTTCTTGGCCCTTGCGTGAGGAATGTATTTCTTTGTTTTTGGCTCAATAAATTCAAGAATATAGACATATGTTTCCTCTTTCTTGCACTTTTCTTTGAGTTTTGATGGCTCGATAAAGATCTGAATATCCAAACACAATTTGGAAAATGCTTCGAATAAGGTCCAATACTCCTTAACTCAAGCGATAAATTTTTATTTACATCCCCCCATAACTCTAGTATGCTCTCCTTAATAGTGATACTATCTATAAGAGTATTAGTAATTTTCGACTCCTTTAATATCAGCTTCTCAAGTTGGCTTCTCAGAATTTTTTTAGTCTCACACCACTCATAACTAAGTTGTTAGGCATTATACGCAACAACTTTTGCATTCAACTCTACTTGTAAGTGGTGAATATCTAAGTCAAACCTATCAACCTTTTAAATAAGCTCATGATTATTGTGTGGAAGATGTGTCAATGTTTCTATTAGGCTCTCCTTGTGTTCCTACACTATATCTTCCACACTTTTGCAATACCATACCATATCAAAAAGATAAAGATCAATAACAAAGAAGTATTCATAACTCCACACTCCTTCTAGCCAAGGTGTCATATCAAGAAGAGTAGGCATACACTAGTGTATGACCGAAAAAGAATAGAAAAGAAAAATCTGAAAGATAAAGGTGCTAAATTTTTGATGTCTCCTAAACTACACCTCCAATTGAAAGATAAAATGGTCGTTTTCAAAATATAGTAACCCAACTAGGTTGGGGTCGATCCCACAGGGAATACATCTAAAGCCTTTCTTGAAATTATTGAAATCATTAGACGGTATAAAAAGTAAATAGGGGGATTTGGTAAAATAATAAAAAGTAACAAAAAATGGAGGTTTGAGGTTATAATCAATCTAAGACAAAGACTAGGCTTGCGTTCCCCCTGAATTCTAACTCCATAGAATTATCGTTCACTGTTGAACTATTCTAATTACCTACATAAAAAATTTGAGATGTTATGAATCACCAACTGCCTCTCGATATACTTTAGTGAATGTCACTTGTCTCCTCTCGGTTTGAGGGTGTTGCCTTACTAACCTTTGCCTTGGATCCTAATTTCAACTATCTCCACTCATCTCAATTTGATTATATTAAAGTTAATCATCTTAAGTGGATAGAGCAGGTAAGCTTATTTTGGCAATTAACTCTAAATTACTGTTGTGATCATCTTTTCCCAATCTCTACCTCTCTTTTAGGTTCATAGTGAATACAGGATGGATCTTAACGTTAGCCACCACAAAGAACTCAATAAAATATAATAAAACCACAATACATTCAAGAATATTTTTCTAGAATGACTAGGTAGTACCTCTGCTTCGTTAATCTGCTAGGGTTCCCACACCCCTAGATAAGGGAATTAGCTTCTTATAGCTATGAGATAATTCACGAAGTTCACAGATAAAATTACAGAATCAATATCACAATAATGAAAGAAGAAACCCCAAAGTCTTAAATTGAAGAACAAACAAAAAAAAACAAGAACAATAAGATCTGAAGATCATAAGTCGATCTTAGAAGCAAAAGATGTTTGTGAATGTTGTAAGCTTAGCCCCAAAGGGCCTATCTCTGGACTCGATTAACTAAACAATGTATAAAGGTTATTTATAGATTACAAGAAAAACCTAGAATTCAAATCCTAAATAAAAGGCAAAAACTTAACCAAATGTACATAATAATGACTAAAAACATCATAGGTGTAGATTTAGGTTACATGAATACACTAAGAAATAACTTTGAAACCTTCTAGGAAATTTGCGTCGGTGGCCACCCACGGACCCACCTATGGGCTGTAGGTAGCACCTATGGCTATAGGTGGTGGCCCAAAATTTGTTCTCTAGAGATCACTTTCTGATACCTATGAACCCACTTATGCCCAGTAGGTGGTACCTACGAGGTGTAGGTGCCAAGGTAAGTGAACATTTTTTGGCTTTTGGTTTCATTTTCTTCCAGTTAACTTTCAATACGTAGTTTCCTACAAAATCACTCCAAAAACTCATCAAATCCAACAAAACAACCTTAAGTACATGCATATTCTCCAAGTTTAATCATCACAAGTTCTATGAAATAATGACACATCAGTCTTTAATATTAACTTTGGTAAACTGAATTTCCTTCTTTGTTTCTAAATTTTATATTTTGATCAATAGGTGTTTCAATTTGATGACAACCACTTACCCATGTCTCTTTTAAAAGATCTAGTACATGCTTCCTTTCTGACATCATAATGCATTCTTTTGATCTCACTACTTCTATGCCAAAAAAATATTTCAACTAACCTAGATCTTTGATCTCAAACTCTAAATCCAATTGTTCTTTTAAATTCTTTATTTCGGTCAAGTCATCTCCTGTAAGTATCATATCATTGACATACACAATCAGGACAGTTGTCTTTCCCTCCAAAGAATGTCGAAAGAATATGGTATGAGTTGCTTGCCCTTCAGTGTACCTTTGTCTCCTTACAAACTGTGTAAACTCTCAACAAAACTTTTGGAGAATGTTTGAGCTCATAGAGAGATTTATTTAGCTTGCACATTCTACACCCATACCTTTCTTCAAAACCCGTAGGAGGATATATGTAAGCTTTCTTTTCCAATTTTTCATTCAAGAATGCATTCTTCATATCAAGTTGTAGAAGGGGCAATCCAGGTTGACAATAATCGTTAGAATAACCCTAATTGAATTCAACTTAGAAGATGGAGTAAATGTCCCAATATAGTCCATCTCGTAGGCCCGAGTGAACCTTTTTGCTATGAAACGTATATAATACCCCTCTATGGACCCATCTGATTTTAATTTAATGGTGAATACCCACTTGCAATCCACTATTTTCTTTTGATATGGTTCCAACATTTTCTAGGTTTTATTTCTCTTAGGAGCATTCATCTCCTCTAGAATTGCCTCCTTCCACTCAGGAAAGTTTAAAGAACCCTGCATATTTCTCGGTATCTCCATTCTAGATAGTTGAGAAAGAAAAGCTATTTAGGAAGTGGATAAGTTTCTATATGACACAAAATTTGAAATGGGATGTTAGTGACTTTTCTTACCCTTTTAGTTTGACAATTGGTAGGTCAAGTATAAAGAAACAAAGGGTAAATCAAAATTAGGTTCTGTTGAATTACCTTGTATATCAGTGAGATATTATGAGGCAGAAACTTGGTTCTGATGAGAATCCCACAAATATGAGAGCACGAGGATCCTTGGTATCCCACGAATGTTTATTATGTTTCTTCCTCTAAAGATGAGTTCAAAAAATAATTGAGATTAAAAAAAGGTGACATCTATTGTGATAATAATCTTCCTAATATTTGGTTCATAACACTTGTATCCCTTTTAACTAGGGGCATAGCCAACAAAAATATCTTTTAGCATATGGATCAAGTTTACTCTTATTATGATCATGAACATGAACAAATAAACTACACCAATAGACTTTCAAAGATGGATCAGTGGTCAATCTAAAAATAGAAAAGTATGCCTCGAACTTACTTGGGGGGGGGGGGGGTTTCAAACCTAGAACACGGAAAGCCATCCTATTGCTAAGATAGGTGGATGTCAAAAGAGCTTCTCCTTAAAGAAATCTAGACTCCACTTGTGAATATTAATGATCTAGATACCTCCATAAGATGTTTAATTTTTTCTCAGCTGCTTCATTTTGTTGGGGTGTATTAGGACATGAACTTTGTGCACTATTACCCTAGAAGTGAAAATTTTGCCTAAATAGTTATTAAGAAACTCTCTTCCAGAGAAGTGGAAGATCCCTTGGATGCTAAGTGATGATTAGAGGAGAGTGGAAGATCCCTTGGATTCTAAGTAAGAAAATAGAGGAGATTAAAAAACTGATGCTTCAGCTTAACATTCTAATAACACATATTTTCAGAGAACCTAATCAACTAGCTGACTTCATAGCAAACACAATAATAGAACAAGAACACATGCTTCAATTTCACAATTTCAATTAGTTGCCAAGTAAGGGAAAAAAGATTCTAAAAATGGACAAGATGCAAATACCATCCATAAGAGTCAAAACAAGGAGGATATCAGGCACACATAATCAACAATGAAAGAGAGAAAAAGAAGGACAACACTGTTTTACAATTATTACATTTCCAAAAATGTTTGTGGCCATATGGGCAAAATAACTGTGAGAAAGTTAACTAGCCTAAGCTACATCAGCAAACAAAAAGGATCACCAACAAAAATCGAGAGTCAAGGAATAGGTTTTGCAATACAATACTTTTACTCAACTAGGAGTTTCCAAAGAAGAAGGTCGAGAGCAACTTATTTTTCTCCACTTCTCCTTTAGCTACATAGAGGGTATGAATTAATGGAAGCAAAGAGAGGAATGAATCAAAAATAAAAAGGTAAAAGCTTACATGAATCTACAGAGCTAAAATACAATGTTTGAACTCTCTATCGAGTTTTAGTTGAACTCGTAGACCACCATCAGATTTCATACCTAAAAAATAAGAGCAATTGAGTAGGAGAAAAGATCAATAGAAAAGGACAAGAAAAGAAAAGTCCTTACTTCTGCAAGCTGAGTAGGAAGAAACCACACACAAGTCGATGAAGGTAATTTACCACCCACAACAAGAGCAGACAAAGATAAAGATTAGGAAGGATCAAGCTCAACATCCTCAGCGGCGAAAAAGGCAGACAAATAAAGGAGAAGAGGATCAAT
Organism: Capsicum annuum; assembly: GCF_002878395.1. NCBI lineage: Eukaryota > Viridiplantae > Streptophyta > Magnoliopsida > Solanales > Solanaceae > Capsicum > Capsicum annuum. The sequence goes on along the minus strand of NC_061115.1, from coordinate 81,988,223 downwards.
TAGGAAACCCTAACTTTAGGGAACCTTTTATAGACCTGAATCAGGTCTTTGGATAGAGTTTGGGCTTGTTTATTAATAGTCGTTGTTCTGGGGGAGATATTGTAATACCCCATATTTTCATAGTTCAGTTCAACTCATAGTGTGTGCATCAGTAGCTTAGGACCTAAAAATTTAGCTAAGTGTAGGGGACTTGATTTTATTTTGGCCTCTTAACTTCGATGATTTTTAAAGTGACCTTCCCGACCTGAAGATGTAATTTTTTAAGTTATTTCATGATCAGGGGTGTAAGGAGCATGTCTCGAGGAAGTTTTGGATTTTTTGAATGAGGATTGAGGCACGTTTAGATTTTATTTCCAGAACCTCACCGTGATTGCATCATGTCATGGTGGGTATAGAGATGAAGGGTTCGTCGCATTGTGGTGGCTTCTTAAACAGCGTTCTAGTTACAAATTTAAATTCTAGAGGGATAGTCTTGTCTTTTTCCATTGCCCTAATCCATAAAAACATGGGATTAACCTTCAGTTAAGGCATTATATGCCTAAATTCCTCAATCTCTCTCAAAACAAAACCCTAACCCTTCCCCAAGTTCATCAAGTTTAAGCATTTTCCCTTCAATAAAACCAAGAAATTATGCTTCCCAATCCAAGAACATTCAAGAATAGTTAATTCTCTTTCAAGATTAAAGCTTAAAGGTATGTGTGATACATCCATGGGCCATTTTCACCCATGGAATCCAAGAATCCATTTTCAAGTTTAAAACTATGATATTTACATGTTATTATGAATTATCTACATGAAGCTATTATGAACTTTGATTTCTAATCATGTTTACCATGTGTTTTTGTTGGAATTTGTTCGTGACACGTTTGAATGTTGATTTTGGCATGTTGCATCCTTAAACCATGATTTTAGTATTGCAATTATGTTAGTAGCACATGTTTTAACTATTCCCCTATTCAAATTTATGAATTCCAAGTGTTTGATGAAATGTCAAAGAGAATGATTTTGTAGAATAATTTCCCCATTATGGCTTTGAAGCTTTTAGATGCCTTTGTTGTTATTTTCATTCGGTGTCGGGGGTTATGAATACTAAAAACTTAGTTGTTTAACTAGTTTTCAGAATCTTCAAAATGGTTCCACATAAACCATGAGCCTTGTTATTTAGTTAATATCATTGCTCAGTTGTTGGCTTAGATAAGCTCAGTTTAGTTCAGTAATTAGTGTCTTTCAGCTAGGAGTATGATTTAGTACTGAGAGAATATAGGACGGTGGCTTCTCTTTCAGTTAGTCAAAGTCATTAGTAGCAGTCCCTGTATTCTAGAACTACGTAGCCAGCATGGGTTATGAAGAGACACCTATCATTTTAGGCTCGACTACCTCCCAGGGGTCACCCATCCGTTTAGGCTCAGGGATCACCCATCAGTTTAGTCTTGATACCCTAGTTCTTCAGTAGCTTAGTGGATCCACATAGCCATTATTAGTACCCTTGGCACGGTACTGACGCCCTTTCAACTAGGTCACAGGTTGCACCCCAATCAGCTTAGAATGGGGCATGTCGGTTAGATGATACCTCCTACAGTCTCAGTTTAGTATTTAGTATAGATATCAATTCAGGTTTGTGTGACCATAGCATACAGTTTATCAGTTATTTAGTTACCAACTTTTAGAATTTCAGTTTACAGACTATTTCAATATCATGTTATATGGTTGGTCATTCATTCTTAGATTTTACAGCTTTCACGCATATTAGGCATTAGTTATCTCATTCTACTCAGTCAGTCAGTATTTCATGCATATGAACCTATGCATTACAGCTTAACCTCATCTCAAATACCAGTACATTAAAAGTACTAACCGCATACTTCCTTCATACTATGATGTCTTATATCATAGGTTCGAATACTTAATTTTTTGACCACGCTTAGACAGTTCAGCTTATCAGTAATAGCAGTTATGGTGTATCCTCTTATTTCGAGGACCTGTTATGTTATGTCAGTCTTTTAGTATTTTATTTTAGTTAGAAATTTTGGAGTGAGTTGGGGCCCTATCCCATCAAATTATTTCAGTTAGTTTAGAGGCTTTCAGACATATAGTCAGTTAGTTAGATATTTAGTTGGTTTTATCAGATATTTCAGACATATTTTGATACGTATTACAGTATCCAATTTTACATTATCTTGTCAGTATTTTAAACCTTATGGATTTTATCAGTTAATTCCAAATATGTCTCTTATTATTAGTATATTATTCAGTGCTCACAATAGGTATTAGCTCATGGGTTAGCTTGTAATCACTTGTGACCGTAAGCATCATTTTCATAACTAGGGGGCAGCCTTGAGTCATGACAATTGTAGACCTTAAAGAAACAGTAACCGTATGCTAAGTTCTCTAACTATGAGTTTTGGTTGAATGTTGTGACCTTCTTCGGTCATATTATTTCTAGTAAGGGGATCATGGTGGATCCGCAAAAGGTGGTTATGATTAAGAGGTGGCCTAGACCCACGACTCCAATAAATATTCAGAGCTTCTTGGGCTTGGCTGGGAATTATAGGTAGTTTATGGAAGGCTTTCATCGATAGCTACTCCTTTGACTAAGCTGACTCAAAAAAGGTTAAGTTTTCTTGGTCTGATACTTGTGAGAAGAGTTTTAAGAAGTTGAAAAATAAGCTAACGTCGGCTGTAATTTTGACTTTGTTGGATGGAAACAATGGGTTTATGGTCTATTGTGATCATCTCAGGAAGGTTTTGGTTGTGTGTTGATGTAGCATGGGAAGGTGACTACTTATGCTTCCAAGTAGTTAAAGGTACATGAAAGGAACTATCCTACTCATGATTTGGAACTGTTGGCAGTTGTGTTTGCTTTGAAAATATGGCAGTATTATTTGTGTGGTGTTCATATGGATATCTTTTCTGATCATAAGAGTCAGCAGTATATGTTCACTCAGAAGAAGCTTAATCTCAGGCAGAGGAGATGGTAGAAGCTTCTCAAGGACTATGATATGAGTCTTTACTATCAAGAAGTTAAGGCTAACGTGGTTGCTAATACTCTTAGTAGGTTGTCCATGGAGAGTTTGGATCATGTGGAGAAAGAAAAGCGGGAATTGGTGAAAGATATTCACTACTTGTCTAATCTTAGAGTTTACCTCTTAGACTCCAAGGCTGGAGGGGTAATGGTACAAGAAGTGGTTTGATTGGCTCTTGGTGCAGAGATTAAATAGAAGCAAGTGTTTGATTCTGTCTTGATGAAAACCAAGGGTGATGTTATGGGCAAAGGTTAATGGTGTTTGAGATCAGTAGTGACGATACTTTACTGTACTAAGGGAGGTTATGTTTTCCTAATGTTGACTGTTTGCGATAAAGAATTTTGGCTGAGGTGCATGAGTCACGCTATATTGTTTATCTCGGTTCCATAAAGATGTATCATGATCTCAAGAAGATGTATTGGTAGAATGGTATGAAGAGGGCTGAGGCTGATTTTGTGGCCAAGTGCTTGGTGTGTGAACAAGTTAAGGTTGAACATATAAGACCTCAGTAGATTGTTTTGCCCAAATAAAAATGGGAGGTAATCAATATGGATTTCGTTACCAGTCTTCCCTAGTCTCAGAATCATGATGATTCAATTTGGGTCATCATGAATAAGAAGATAAAGTTTTCTCACTTCTTGCTAGTGAGGACTATATTTTCAATGAAGGATTATTCAAAGCTTTATCTTCAGGAGATTTTGAGGCTACATGAAGTACCTGTTTCAATTATTTTAGATCGTGTCACGCAGTTTACGTCTTATTTTTAGTGATCTTTTTAGAAGGGATAGGTACTAAGGTGAGTATGAGTACTATTTTTTATTTGCAGATAGATGGGCAAGAAGAGAGAACTATTTATACGTTAGAGGATATGCTTCAGGCTTGTGTGATCGATTATGACGGTAATTGGGTTGATCATCTACCTTTGGTAGAGTTTTCTTACAAAAATAGCTATCATTCTAGTATTGATATGGCTCCTTTTGAGGTATTGTATGGTAGGAGGTGTAGATCTCCTATTGGTTGGTTTGACCTTAGGGAGGCAGATATGTTTGGTCCCAACTTGGTTTACCAGGCTATGGAGAAGGAGAAGGTGATTTAGGATAGGCCTAAGGCTGCCCTAAGTCGTCAAAAGTCCTATACGGATGTTAGGCGTAGAGACTTAGAGTTTAAGGTTGGGGATTTACTCAAGCTATCTCCCATGAAAGAGTAGTATGGTTTAGTATGAAGGGGAAGCTCAGTCCCCGGTATGTTGGTCCTTATAAGATTCTGCGGAGGGTTGGTAATATTTCTTATAAGTTGGAGTTACCTTCTATATTGAGTTTGGTTCATTCGGTATTTCATGACTCCATGTTGAGGAAGTGTTATGTTGATCCTTCTTTGATTGTTCCTTTGGAGGAGTTAGGTATCTTAGATTCTCTGTCTTATGAATAAATCTTGGTTGAGATCTTGGATAGGCAGGTTTTTCAGTTGCGAACCAAGGATGTGGCTTTAGTTTAGGTTCTATGGTGGAACCATAAGGTGGAAGAATCTACATGGGAAGTAGAGAAGGACATAAAGTCCAAGTATTCGTATCTATTTTCTGCTCTTGGGATTCGTGTGAAAGGCATATGTCATCAATACATCTTTATTTTCTGATTTTATTAAAGGAAAGATTAATGTATTTTCCTCTTTATTTTCAAACTTTGTTAAGGATTAGAAATATATTTGATAATGCAAATGACTCGTGTGTGTGGTTACCCCTACCTTGTCCGTCATTCGAGGATGAATGTTCCTAGTGGGGGAAACTGAAACACCCTATTTTTGGACCTTAGAAAATTTCCTAGAATTCTGGTCTCTGGACCCAATACGACTTATGGGTATGAGTCATATGTTAGGGTACGGATGGTATGGTCCATTCATTTACTGACTAGCGTTGGTTGGTGGGATGGTTTTTGGTGACTGGAATGGGCATGACTTGGTGGTACGAGTCATATGGTTGGATATGGATCATTTGGTTCCTTTCGTTAACCTTAGACTTGGTAACTTAAGTTGGATCTGAGTATGAGTGACTCACCAGGAGCCGTAAACCAGGGTGCGAATCGTACACAGGACTCGTATGGTGGACAGTGTTCAAACCTTCTATGATTCTATCTTGCTAGGGATACGGGTGAAGGCTATGGATTATATGTAGTCAATACAACTTGGGTAGGATGAGTCATACACTGGAAAGTGTTGGGTCCAAGGGTTGAGGCTTAGGATATGAGTGGAGGGTACCACTCGTATCGAAGGGTATAAGTTGTGAGGGTTAGTCTTACCCCTATGACGGGATTTTGTGCAACTTAAGTGGGGATATTTTGGATATTTCCCCACTTATCCTAATAAGGTTCCGCGACTTCTAACTCTCTTGGGAGGCTATTTACCCTATTATTCTTTTCATTAACACTTAGAAACTCTTCCTAAACACTCTATAATTCTCTCAAAAGTTTTTGGGCAAGAAAGCTAGGGTTTCAACTAGAGGACTAATTTGGGGATCTTGTTGGTGGTTTCTCTCTGTCTACTTTATCAATTAAGGCATGTTCTCTTCCCTCATTGTTAGTTCCAACTAAAGGCATGGTTTTATACAATGTTTTATGATTTCATTGTTGTATGATTTTGGATTATCAAATATGATTTGGGGGTTTCGGTTATAAATGCTTGGTTATGTTTTTTGGTTTTCCCATGTTTTAATTATGCTTATATATGCATTAATGGTGTTTTTCAATAATTGGTTGCATGGGAATGGTTTTTTGGTAATGGACTTTGGTTTTGGAAATACTATGCCCCCCAATGTGTTTGATAAAATGCCTTTAACAATGTTTTCATTATAATATTAATTTTCGAATGGAACTTATGCATGGTTTAAACTTAGTAATGGAACCCTAAATGGTATGAATGGTTTAAATTATTTTAAATGGATTGGAAAGGCCTAGGTGGCCATGGTTTTGGCTAATTGGAAATCATGAAGGGCACAGGGAATCCCTTAAACCTATATATGGTTGGCTATAGACAAATCTTGCAAGATATTATTGGTATGATGATACCACTATTAATGGCCTTGGTTAATAATTAGTTAATGGATTGGTTGTTTACTTGGTAATGGTTTTAATTGGACAATAATGGCGGGATGTGTAGCAAAGTCATGGAAGTTGGAGATCCCGTGGGGACTAAAACTGGAAACTCATATTTGCCGATGTAAAGTTGGTCTTGTGATCGTGTGCATGATGTCACACTTTATATTTGGTGGATGTACTAGTTATCCCAGGTTTTTATTTCCTGGTCATGCGGCTTCATGTACTAAGGCCCTTTCAGCAGGGGAAGTTGAACCCATATAGCCCATGGGTGGTTTAGAACGGCAAAGCTATATAGCCCAGATAAAGGTTTTAATGGCATGTTATACCCGGTTCCCTTTCCTGGCATGGTTATATATATATTTATGGTTATGAACATATGGATGGTTTTACTTGGTTTTATAAATAGAATTATTTTATCCTTATCCTAAGATCACGTTAGCTATCACTCGCTAACCCATCTTTGGATGGGTTTATACCCACTCTATGCAGGAACCGGCCATTCTACTGCTCCTATATAGTGATTGACTTTTGGACAACAGTTGTATTGAAGTAGTGAGCTTCCATCTTTTCGGAAGTCTTTTTTTTTATGTCATGGATATTCTTAGACACTTGATTTATTTTTGGATATTGGTTTTGGCTATGGTTGGGGGTATGTCCCAACTGGATATTCTTACTCTTTTGGTTAGAGACTTTGTGTTACTACTATGATTGGAATGGGTGAGATCGGTATTGGTGTCAGCCTTAGCATTGGTATTGGCATTGGGGTTGATATCGGTTAACGATATTATTGGTTGTTCCATCATATTTCATTTTGGGATTAATCATATTATGTTTTGGAACTTATTTGGTTATGGCCTGATTTATGGCCCTTATTTCGGTATTGGTTTAGAATGATGGTTTGGTTGGTACGATTTGGTGTGGCGGGATGACTTGATAGGGTTGGTCTAGGAATAGACCTATTCCAAAGTCAGTCCTTGTCCAGTTGTGCTATCTTCTTATTTATTCAGTACTCAACCTACTCAAGGTATCCTAATGGTTATTGGGTTGGGTAACAGGGGGTAGTCCCCAATTCTACTTGGACTTTGGATGCCCATTACGACAAGGTCCCCATTCAGATCGGGTCACTTATGGCCATATTTGAAGCATTTTATGGTAGGAGGTGTAGATCTCCAATTGTCTGGTTTGAAGTTGGTGAAGTTTCCTTTATAAGTTCATATTCAGTTCATGAGGCTATGGAGAAAGTTCAGTTGATTAGAGAAAGGCTGAAAATGACTTAGAGTCGCCAGAAATCCTATGCAGAATTGAGAAAATGGGAACTTGTGTTCATTATTAGTAATCTGGTCTACATGAAAGTTTCACCCACGAAAGGGGTAAAAATATTTAGTGAGAAGGGAAAGCTCAGTTTGCACTATATTGGTCCTTATAAGATTATGGATCGTTTTGGCAATGTATCCTAGGAGTTAGAGTTTCCTACAAACTTAGCATTTGTTCATCTAGTTTTTTATGTGTCCTTGTTAAGAAATTCATTAGTGATCCCGCATCAGTTTTACCTTTAGAGAGCGTGGGTGTGAAAGATAGTCTCTCTTATGAAAAGGTCCTAATTGAGATCTTTGACCATCAAGTTCATAAGTTGAGGAACAAGAAGGTCATTTTGGTAAAGGTTCTTTAGCAAAATCAATTAGTTAAGGGAGTTACTTGAGAAGCAGAGGCAGATATGATGATCAAGTACCCCCATCTTTTCCCTTCGAACTTAATTCTAGCTTGAGGTAATAGTTTTTTCTTAATTAATTGATTATTTTTGTCTCATGTCACCTAGATATTCTCCTATCATAACAGGAATTCATGAGTTTAGTTCAATCCATGTTTTAGTTACAAACTCAGTTATCATGTCAGTATTCAGCACTTAGAAATTCAGTGTGGGGATTTCCAACTCTTTCCCTGACACTTCAACTTAGTTAGTTTTCATTCAGGGATGAGTGACCCTAAAAGGGACATATTGTAACACCCAAAAAATCCAAGCTAAGCTTAGAATGATGTTTCAAGCATATGTGAAATCAATCATCATGTTTTGGTGATTTCAGAAGTGATTTAGACATGTATTAAGGCCACAAGTAACTCCTAGCTCATGTCTAAGTCAAAACCTTCATTATTGATTGATTCCTTAAGAAGAATCTTGCTATAGTCAACTTTAAACAAGCATAACTCATAGATTTTAAAGTATTTTTAAAACAAGCCCAACAAAATATAGATATTTGAATTACCTTTCCAACACATCTAGTTCACCTTAATCCAATGTTGGAATAAAAAGTTATCAACATTTTAGGAATAAAAAGTTATCACCATTTTAGTAAAGCACTATCCAATAGTGAGAAGCTACGAGCGTAGATACGATTGTGGTGAGATTGTACTACCATACAATACTCCCGTCTAATTGAAATAGTCTCAAACATCTAAAAGTTGACAAATGTACCTTCCAACCATGATCGGTAACCACAACCATGGATGGAAACCACAAACTTAGGTATGATCTTTACTTCTAAAGTTGATCCGATTGAAATCTATAAATCAAGGTACAATCATAGATGGGTCCCATGATCGTACTAAGACTCATCTAGTGAGTTTAGAGAGCCCAAACCAAATCCCAACCACAAACACCACCTACGAATTTAAGGAGGCACATCAATCTTTTTTCACTCTTTTAACATCAAAACTACATCGTTTAATCTATTTTAGAGCTGAATATTTAGGGTCAATATTAGATTAATCCCTCATTACTTAGAAACCAATCGACACTTAGTTTTAACACAGAGAAAAAGGTCATTTTATTTCTCCAAGGTAGAATTAGGGTTCTTCAACTTCAGTTCCCAATTTCAAAGATTTCTTGGATTTTGATTTCTAGGGATGTAGGATTTCATAAGTGGGTTTTCTTTCACCCATTGAGTCCCAAATTTAACTCAATTTCTCAGTATAATTCTTTCTTCAAAGCTTCGTGTTCATGAATATTGTAAATTTCTTCATATTCCAATTCCTTAATACCATTGAGTTATAAACCTATGTTTCAACATAAAATTCAGTACCATTACATGTTATAATCATAAATCCTAATTACATTGTGAACACCATGATTATCGGACTTGAGTTATTAAATTTCTTAAATTCACTAAATTTATAAAATTGACATAATTATTGCATTCTTTAGAGATGGTGAGTTATGAACACCGGATGAACTAGGATTTCATGCATATACTTATGAATATTATATCCTCCAATTTACATATTTTGAATTCTTTCAGATAATTTATTTATTTTCAGTTTTTAAATTAATATTATCTTTGAGTATTGCATTTATCGGTGTTATTAAGTTGAAAGTAATACTTAGAACTGAGTGAACACAGGGATAAGGGCTAACATATTAGTTAGGTTGAGACCTTTAATAGAAGTCCCTAAGTCCCAGAACTACGGTTCCATCATAGGTTCTAAAGGATCACTCGCCAGACTAGGCTTGATGCCTTAGTCCCTTTGGATATCATTTTAGTGGATCCACATCAATCAATATTCGTACCCTTGGCAAGGTACAAAACACCTTTCCAACTGGGGTTATAGTTTGGAACCCATTAGGATTAGATTGGATATGTAGGTTATTAGTAGCTCCCACAGTCCACAGCCCACAGTTCATATTCAAATACTTTTATGATCTTATATATAGATATTCAGCTCATCATACAGTATATATTTATTACTTGGTCTTACATCAGTTTACTATATTACATGCATTATTTTCAGTCTATATTAGTTATTTTCTATCTGATATACTCAATATATTCAAAGTACTAATCTCGTACTCTTTTTTTGCTATATTATCTCATAATATAGACTCTAACGCTCAACATCCAGATAGCACTTAGCACAATCTCCTACTACATCAGTAGCAATACTTTGGTGAGTCCGCATCATTCAAAAACTAGTATCAGTATTTTATTTTATTTTATTTTAATGCAATTTCAAACAGTTAGAGTTAGCTGGGAGCTTATACCAGCAACTCGTCTTAGTAGAGACTTTCCGATATACAGTAGAGATTCTATTTCTTGTCATGTTTAATGATCTCCATTTTTGTTTTAACTTGGATATTTAGTTTTGATTCTCATATATCAATTAGACCTTAGTTTCCATACCTGTTCTTCTGTTTATACAGTATTCTTAATGTCATGTTAGGCTCTGAGTTAGTTTGGTGATCACTTGTGACTCTAAGCACCTTGTTACGGCTACGAAATATTCTCAGATGGTGAAACTTAAGGAGTGGGTGATAAATTTAGGATTCAAAGTCATTGGATTTTGTTATCTGCATATGTATGATGTCTTTTACACACATAAATATACATAGTTCAAATTATTGATCACAATTAATTATGAAATCCATTATGTTTAGTCTAAATCTATAAAAACTCATTTATATATGAAGTTGGAGACATCTGATAATGGATTGTTCTCAAAGGAAACCACTTCAAATATAGGAGGTGTAGGAGCTTGTGAAATGATCTCATGAGCACTAAATATTGATGTTTTTGCAAGTCCTCTTCCTGTTCACATGAATAATGTTATAAGGATTTTGTTCGATTGTTAGAAGTCCTCTCAGAAAAAGTGCATAATTTGATTATATTTTATTAAAAAAATTATTTTTTTAACAAAAGAAATTTCAATATTAAGTATGCTATTCATGCAACAGAAGTGCACAATGTAATGTTGTGTTGGATTCTTTTCATTGCTTAAACATTTCATAAGCATTGAGTTAGGATCAAAAATTTATGCAACGCCACCATGAATTTATTGATGTGCTGGTATGTCATTAAGCTAAGAGCTAATTATTATTTTGTCTTCAGATTAAAAGATTTTTGCAAAAAAATAGGAATCAACATGAAAAAAATTATCATAAATTATTTCAATGGAATAAATGAACTCTCTGCAGTTGGAAATGTTGAAAATCTCCTCAAATGTGTGTTTTATGTAGTTGAAAGGAAAATGAAGGGGATATTTCAAATTATATTTTAGATTATGGAAGCAAATTTGAGAAAATGGCTAAAAGCTCCCCCAGGTCTTAGTATTATCAGTTACACACCTGCTGAACAGTATAAAACTAATACTATTACATCTCCAAAATCCACAACCACATCTATATTGACCATGAAGACACACATTTCACACGTATAAATTTGTACAAAAAAAATAACTAAAATTATTTCTCCTTCTGATTTATTATTTTATTCTTTTCTTCTTTTTTTTCTTTCTCTTCCTCTTGTTTCTTCAATCCTAGAAGCCATGTGTTTTACTTTTCTTTCTCTTATTTTTGTTTTCGTCAATCCCAAAATCCAGAATGAAAGCATCCTTTTTTCTCTCTCTCTTGTTTTCTTCGATTTCATAAGTCAAAAACAAAGTAGGCACATGTTAAAATTTTCTTTTCTTCTCTTTTTCATTTATCAATTTTAAAAACTATTAGTGAAGTTATACTTATAAATAAGAATATGTGCAACAATGATAGAATTATTCATCAATTTGAAAGACTCACTGATGAATATTTTGTAACAATTGACTTGAAAAAATAAATTTTGTTGTTCAAAAATTTTTTCGAGGGGAATATTTTGAGAAAGAATTTAGAGATCTACACCATTAGTAAGTCGTTCGAAGAATTTTTGTTAATGAAACAAATTTATCATAATAGCTTTAAAGTGGTATTTTAATGATATTTTAATGGAGAACTAATGATTTTGAAGTTGGATATAAAAAATTACTTGGTAGTTTCTTGTTGTGGAGAGTGGGGTAAAATTACAATTTATTGCTTATGGTGGAGATGAAGGTGTTGACTACATCACCTTTAATGGTAGCAGTAATTTTGAGATCATAAATAGTAGAGAAATTATTGATGACTTCAATGAATGTCTCTACTATGATGTTACGAAGAAGAAAGTATATATATAATTTTAATATTTATTTTTAGTGCGCACTTTCTCAAAGCCATGCTAGGCATTTTAGGGTGTAACAATTAATTGGTTCAGAAAAAGTGATAGGACCCCATGAAGAACATGTGTAGTTGATTTTTTGATAAGTACAAAATTCTAAGTGATAATTACAGCTCAAAAAAATGTAGATCTAAACAATCATCGCAGCCGTGCAAACAAACTGTCCTAACAAGTTTAAGAAGTCAAAACTATAGGATAGTAATCAAGTTCTTGTAGTCTACTCCCCATCCTTAGCCACTTAACCCCATGACAATGCACATCTTGAACAATAGATTGAATCAATTCAGCCACTATTCTTCATTTACCTTGAAAAACTCTATTATTCCTCTCCTATCATAGCTACTAGATGTTGTCAACCAATGTTAATCTATAAATTTCAACATTCACATTTTTTCCTCTGGGGTTTGTTAGTGCCCATTGCACCTCTGATTTTCAGTCCATAGGTTGTCTAGTGATACCCTGCCAGTGTATCGTATATGTCCAAATCTGTCTAGATATAGTGCACTTAAAGAACAAGCGCTCACAACTTTAAACTCGGCATTCACACATAGGGCACTGCATCTTTTATATGCCCCAATCTATCCAATCTATCTCTAGTTAGTAGCCTCTCATTCACAGCTAAGTACAATATGAAATGCCATTTACGAGCTCCCATGTTGTTGCACACCAATCTTTTCCAAGCAACTTTTGAAAATTCACCTCTAATTTTCAAGTACGCATGCTTGATAGAGAAGTCATTCTAACTTATTACTTCGTTCTCCAAAATTTCAGCCTTCTTAAAAAACTTAAAAGCTTTGAAAATTTTCTTGATGACCCAAGAAGCTTGGATAGGTTGAGCCCCCCATAGAGAGCCTCATTTTTCATAATAAGTATGCACCCACATTTTATCTTTTTATTTCATTGATTCCACAAGAGTTTACATATGGTTGCTTGATTCCATAAGTTAACATCAAATATAGTAAGACCCCAGCTGTCTTCGAATAACATATCTTTGGATAATATGGTAACAACTAAGAAAAGTTGAATCAACTTACCGAAATACAAGATGATGAAAATTCACTAAAATAGCTTCCAGAGGCATTTGACCATTTTCTTCAACAAAGTACAATGGGTACAAATATCTTAAATGGCTCTCTAAGATGAAATTTACTAATATATGAGTTAATGTATTGCAATATTTTACTAACAACCTCTGCCATATATAATAGGATGATGCACTGTAATTTTTGACTAATGACTCAGTTATATATATTCTAGGTGTACTCGCTCTATTTCTATTGAGCCTCCTGCCTATTTGCATAATTGACTGCTTTTTGTTCTCATTGTTACAAGAAATCGGAGACATCCAATAATGAATTCATCACAAATGGAGATTCTCTGAACAAAAAAAGCATATGAGCTGTTGGAAGGAGCTTAAGAGCACCAGATGCTGCTATAAGACCCCTTCATCTTCATGCTCTCAAAAATTTTTAAAAAGGTAATGTTCTAATAAATTATTAGAAGTCCTCTGTAAAAAAAATACGTAATTTAATTAGATTTTAATGTGAATTTTATTTCACTTTGATAACAAAATTCTAATGTTAAGTAAGCCATATGTACAACAAATATGTTCATATACTAGTCATTTTTTCAGGGATTCATTAAGATATTTATACACATTATACTTTGAAAGTTTAACACAAAAAATCATTTGAAGCATGCCTTTGATTTTTTTGACAGCTGAAAGAATCACATCTTTAGGAGATCTTCCATTTTCATGCCAATGAAATATTTTAAGGCAGACTCTTCCATGTTGTTTTCTATTTTTCTGATTAATATTTTCAATTTGAAGACAAACTCGAAATTAGCTCTTAACCTAATAACATATATCAAAATAGTATCACATCAACAAATTCATGATGACACTGTATAGATGTGCAGTTTCAACTTAGTAGTTTATGAAATATTTAAGCAATGAAAGAAACTCAATATAGGATTACAAAAAAAATGACAAAAGAGATAACTTAACTTAGACCAAAAATTATGATATCATTCATCAAATAATATAGAGATATGCATCGATACTAAATATATATAGTTTAACTTGCTTTTAATATCAAATTTATTTTGTCTTGATAATGAATTTTCTAATGTAAGATAAGCTACATGTGCCATAAATAAAGACAAATCTAAGATTTTATGACTATTGATATCATTATAACTAAAATAAAACACACACACATATAACTGAAAGACGTGTTACCATCTACTGTTCGGATAAGAAAACTGACTACTACTATCAGAGAACTAGTAAAATTATTTTGAACGTTCGCGAATTATTATTTTTTATTTTAAATAATCACTCATCGATTAATTTTGTACAAAGTGAACGAGGACAATATTAATGGGGATAGTTATTGGAAAAAGTTAAAAGAGATCATCAATTTTTGTTTTGAGATGATAATTTCTGATAAATAACTACTATTAATTTTACCGGTTAGCACTCAAAAAAATTATGTAACTCTTTGTCTGTAAATTTATCTGCAACTTTATAAACAAAAAAACATTGATACAAATATGTCATTTGAGAATTTACCCAGAAAATATTCAATAAATAGAAAAAAGAATCTTTTCATGGATGTGACATAAATCACCAGATTTATTAATTAGCATTTAAAGCTCTATCATTGAATATGAGCCAAAAGACAATCAGTATAAATTTAATGTCTTTGCGGTATCATAAAGTCATCAGTGCATAACTTTTTATCAATCTATATGCGATTAGGTATGTGCATAAATAATAAAAATTAAATAATTCTGCAAAAATAACAAGTACTTGTATACTTAATAAACAATAATAGAGTTGTTCAAATAACCTTTTTGAACGACCCAAAAATTGAATCTAGTCGAGCACAAAAACAAATCCAGGTTGCTAATAAGGAGTAGCATATCTTCTGATAACTCGAATTTGCAATTGAATATTTACAGCTGAACTGAGGCCTTTAAGAATTCTTGTTTATAGGAAAAAAAAGGTAGTTGTCAACCCTACTAAGACCCTAAAACAATAATAATCTAAAATTTAGGAAAATAAATCCTAGTTTGATGGCTACGCCAGAAACTAAAACCCTAATATTTGCGGTTGAACTAAGGCCTTTCTGGACTCTCTTGGTCATGACCTTTGGGTTGTTGGGTTTATCTCCAATTAAGGGATAAAATTGGCCTTATTTTGGGTTGATTATGTGCTCTTTCGAGTGCCACTTTAAACCTCTTCAACGCTGAATTTTGGACCCCAATATTCCTCTGATTGAACTTCAACTTGGGATACCAAATAGTTGTAGCATTTGGATAATTCATCTCCTTTAGATAAGTCCTTGATTTGAGATCTTGTCATGGGCCTCCTTGGAGTTTCTAAAGCTTCGTCCTTATCCTTCGATGGAATAGAGCTTCCATAAATACTATCATACCCCTCTTCTTGAAGAGAATATTCCTTCAGATTTAAGTTTGCATCAAATACAAAAAGTTGAGAACATTCAATGTAGCACTAACTTGAAACTCACTAGGAAAACCAAGCTTGTAAGCATTTTCTCCGATCCTTTTAATGACTTTATATGGCCACTTCCTCTGGGATCCAACTTGGTCTTTGTTTTGGAAGAAAATATGTTCTCTCATATACACACAAATTAACTCACCATGCATAAATTAACATATTTTTTCTCTTATTTTTTGCAAGATTGCTTTCTTATTCTATTTTTCAATTGGAAGCCTTATTTGTTCATGAATCACCTTCATCATTCAAACTTCTTTCTTATCATCAAAATTAGTAAAATCATTAGTGCTTACAGGTAGTACATCAGGGAAAGTAAGGGGATTGAATTCATAGACAACTCCAAAGAAATCTTACCTTAGAAGAATGGAAAGTTTTATTATAAGCAAATTCCTCTATATGTAAATGTAAGTAATATTCCCAAAAAGTTTTCCCATTCAAAACAACCTCAACATATTGCCTGAAGTCCTATTAACCACTTTTGTTTGCCCATTAATTTGTGGGTGACAAGATATGAAAAATAGCAATTTAGTTTTCAATTTTTGTCAAAGAATTCTCCAAAAGTGACCTAAGAACTTGACATCCTTATCATTAACAATGTTCTAGATATGTCATGCAATTTAACCACTTCTTTACAAACAAGCAACTAAATGAGATCCATAATTACTTTTTTTACATGGAATAAAAGGTGCCATTTTAGAAAATTTATCTACTGCCACGAATATACTATCATTAATATATTTAGTCCTTGGTAATATCAAAATAAAATCCATAGAAATATCAATCCAAGAAAAATTAGGAACACATAACAATGTAAAGGTCCTAGGTAACACGCTCTTTTAGTATTCTTTCTCAGACTAGCCAATAAAAATATTCAAATATATATATATATATATATATGTATATATGTATATATATATATATATATATATATGTATATATACTTCTAGCGTTTTGGACATACCAAAATGTTTCATTAGCCCTCCACAATGTGCTTCCCTAATAAATAGCTCATGCAAAAAGCAGTTAGGGACACAACTTATTTTCCTTAAATGGAAATTCATCTTGAAGATTGGACTTCTCAAAAGAACGCAACTTGCATTCTTAAAATTTTTTATCAACAGAATTATAGCATAGAGTAATATGATTATTCAAAAACCTAACAATTCCGAAGTAAGAGTGGAAACCAAGACGCTCCTCATCAGAGCGCGTCAACAATCACATTCTGTTTTCCTTGTTTATAGGAAATTACATAAGAAGTTTCAACAAATTCCACCGATTTAGCATATGCGTATAAGTTTACCTTGAATCGTCTAGTACTTTGATGACTCATGATCAGTTTTGACCACAAATTCTCGAGGTCACAAGTAGTGTTGCCATGAAGCTAACCCTCTTACCAAGACATGCAGCTCATTATCATAGGTTGAGTAGTTCAATAATCAATATTGTCCACTTAGCTTTTCAATGAAGTTGGCAATTAGCTTAGAGTCTTGCATCAAAACAACACCCATGTCCTAACCAAGGCATTGGACTCAACTTCAAAAGACATGGTAAAATCGAGAAATTGCTAAAGAAAAGCATTACACAATTTATCCTTTAGCGTTTAAACGCATTATCTTGTTCTTTCCCTGTGTAAACAATGTTTTCTTAATTACTTCAATTAAAGGAGCAACAATGACGATAAAATCTGGCACAGACCCCCGAAAAAAATTAGTAAGTACATGGAAACTTCCAACTCTAGTTACACTAATAGGTTTCGGTCATTCGTTTGTAGCCTTGATTTTCTCATCTACTTCAACTCCCTTAGAACTGACTACGAAACCTAAGATAATCACATGATCCACATAGAAAGTATACTTTTTGAGA
Source organism: Capsicum annuum (assembly GCF_002878395.1). Classification (NCBI taxonomy): domain Eukaryota; kingdom Viridiplantae; phylum Streptophyta; class Magnoliopsida; order Solanales; family Solanaceae; genus Capsicum; species Capsicum annuum. The sequence goes on along the minus strand of NC_061115.1, from coordinate 81,970,714 downwards.
TTAGCAAATATGCATTGGTTTCTAAGAACCTTCGAAAACTTGTTTTAGGTGGTCATCCTTTCAGAAGCCAAATGTATTTAACAAAAATAAATACTTCGATAGTCCACTTTTTGATACTTTAAAAAAAAAAAAGGGGGGGGGGGGGGGGGAAGTAGGGAAATGGGGAGGGGATTACAAGCCGGGAAACCAAACCCTCACCAATGAGGTAAAAATTTAGGTAACCAACCAATTGAGCTACTAAGATTCCCATTCTTTTTGATACATTGACATCAAGATTTATAAGCACAAAAAGATGACCCCCAGCACTAGACTTACAAAACAGGAAATTTGGCAAAAGTTCACATTTGAATTTACGAGTACCGGACAGATGGTCGAACAAGTTCATGATGACGTAAGTCCTGGCACAAACTGGCATTCATTGCACTCATGCATAAGGGAAGAACCCCTTGAAGCATTGGACACAAATGGTTGTTAGAGATTGGAAAAAGAATTTTAAAAAAAACAAATCAGAAGAGTCAACTTTGTCATTCAATCTCTTTCTCAGGTCCAATATACATGGTACAGCATACTGAAATTAAGATGATTAGACGTCCAACTAATCTGCAAAAAGATGGAACGATTCTTGTTGAGCCCATTCCAAGAAATTGTGATAATGCAACCTGTAATACCGAACAATATCATTCAGGACAACACAAAGAGGCCTCAACATAATACAGTAGGATAACAGAAAGCAAAGCTCGGCTCTGACACACCAATTCTAATGTATGGTATTAAAGTAATTTTCCTACATAAAGAACAAAAATAAATCACACCGGAACTTTGGACTTATTTGTATGGTAGGTAAGTCTCTGGCAGAGAAATACGAGTTTGCAATTGCAGTGAATCTTTTCCATTCACAAGTCTCTGGAGATGTAGCACTATGCTTAGTTGAGTGGCAAACAATTCCACAAACGAGATCCAAGAATAGACCATTCAAATATTTATCGCAGCTAAGTAGAGTTCTTTGAGTTTGAATAAAGTGTTGAAATTACGTGACCAAATCATCTTAAAGCTTATGCTTTTATAGAAAATGATAGTTTTATCAACTTAACTAGATCCCTAACATTGCCCTCAAGTGTGAGCCAGACTTTATTTTGGCTCGGTACATGGAAATTCTTTGATAATGGTGCAAAAGCCTTGGCCTGCTTCCACACTATATTGAATTATATGAACACCCATTTAAAATCTCAAACTTTTAGAGGGGAGATTTTAATTTACTTAATTCTAGGTTTAAACTAAAGACAGCTTCACTATTCTCTGTAAAATAAAGCAAAACAGGGTGGACAACAATCCGATCTTCATCCAGCAATTTGTGCAGATACAAAAACAACTACCACACTCGGTTCAAACTATTGTACATATTAGACAACAAGAGTTAAGTGTAACGACCTGTCCATCATTTCTATGATCACGTGATGGGAGAGACGTGAATGAGATGTTTCTTTATTGACCTTGCTAAGATTTGAAAACCTTGGTAAAAATCCATAAAATGAAAATAATCAACCAAAAATTCAGAAGGGCTGGACTGCCCGAATCCGCTGCAACGGCACTTTTACCCACTGCAGCGATGTTCGGGCAGCCAGCCCCGCATTTCAAAACCCTTTTTCCACCAGCTCTTATTCTAATTTCGTTGCCTCCTACTGAAAACACCTAGGGTTAACCCTAAGCTTAGGACAACTTGATGAAGAGGCAAGGCTTCAATAGGACGTATCCCAACGATATTGTCGAGCAATTATTGACAAAATCTCTATCATAGGAGCAGGGAAGGAAGATCCATACGCTCCGTAGCAGCAACTTGACATCGAGGTAGGTTATGGTTAAACAGTAGTAGACCTTGGTAATTGCATATGCAGGATATAGTGCTGACAGGAGATATCTTGCTTAGCCCTACGGGCACGGAGTTTGGTTGGTTTAATAACGTAAATATCGTGGGATGGATAGGGGTTGTCATGTATTGTGTTTATGTGGGTGTTTCCCGAAGTAGTGGGTTATTATGATGCTAATATTAGTTAAGCTTATGTGAACTAGATGAAACGGGTGATGATAGAGAATCATAAGAGTTCATAGTTGTGGAAGTAGTGCAACGGGATTAAGGAAGAGGGCAGGTTCATGTAGTGGTCTTGCGAGTGCTGGGGCATATTGTGGATTGGTACAGTCGGATAGTAGTCGATGTGGGAAGAGTTCAGGTAATATTAATAATGTATAAATGGTGGATAAAGTAAGGTACGAGGTCGAAGAAGTAGCAGTAGGGACGTATAGATCGGGATCGCTAATAATTGGCCAAGGAAGCAAGAGTTTTGGAGGTCTGGGAGTGAGAAACCTAAAACTTCATAATACGAGTTTGCTTTTGAAATGGCTATGGAGATTTAACAAAGAACCTTCCTTGTGGAGGGAGATTATTCTACATAAATATGGTCTAGAGGGGCAGTGGTGCACTAATAAGGTGACTAATACTTATGGGGTTAGGGTTTGGAAGTCAATCAGGAATCTCTAGTTGACTTTCAAGACTCACACTAAAGCTAGAGTTGGCAGGGGAGACATGGTACTTTTTTGGAAGGAGGACTGGAGTGGTCACGGATCTCTCCAATCTCTTTTTCCTGGACTGTTCTTTATAAGCTTGTTCAAAATTGCAGACTACAAGAAGTGTGGACTCCTCAAGGGTGGAACCTGACCTTCAGAAGATTCCTAAATGATTGGGAAATACCATGGGTAGCTGATCTTCTAAATTTAATAGGAAACTTCCCTGGCACTTATTTGGATCCCGACAGCCTCATTTGGAAGCACGACAATGATGGAATTTTCCCAGTTAACAGGGTATACAAGAGGGGATTGAATGAAAGCTGCAGGCAAATCAACCAGACCTTGGAATGCTATTTGGAAGAGTGTAGCCCCTAAAAAGTAAAGTGCTTTACTTGGCTAATAGTTAGGAAAGCATGCTTGACACATGAGGCATTACAAAAGAGGGAGTTCAACATAGCATCTAGATGTCTTTTGTGTAAAGCGGCACTAGAAACCAACAAACATCTCTTTTTGCATTCTAAAATATCATCACAAGTTTGGACAATGTTCACTTCCATTGCTGGAAGAGGAGGAAGCAAGAGCCCGAAAAGATGGTGGAGGACAGTCCCAGCTTACATCTGGTGGACTATTTGGAAGGGGAGGAACCAGAAGATCTTTGAAGGAAAAGAATCCACTATTCAGAAAATTAAGTGGAAAGTTACTACTTCTCTAGGTTTTTGGTGTAAAGAAGAGAGTGTAGAAGAGCAAATTCAATTAGTGGACTTTATAGGTTCCCTGTAAGTAATCTTTTTTTCTTTCTGTAAACTTTTGGAGGTGGCCAGCATAGCCCTTAATGCTGAAAAATACAATTACCAGTTTAAAATAATAATAATAATTGGTCAAGGAAGTTGTTCGTAGATTGGAGATGTCACCATACAGGGGAACCTTTAGTTATTCCGAGTACGGAGGTTGTGATGTGTTGGACAAGGACCGGGTTAGTTAATGAACATTGAGTAATAAATTGTAGTTACGAACTTAATTTGATTTTCATGCCTATCCATGAGTTGAATGATTGTGATTGACCTCGTGATTGGTGAAGCGACTTGGTAGTTGATTGTATACATGAAATGATGAGACTTGAAGTTGATTCAATGTTTAAGATAAACTGTGCAATTGCATACTCGTGCACCTTATCATATTTTGATTAATGTTGATTGAGATATTCGTATATTCTGATATTCGGTGGGTCAGGTACCTCGTGGGTACATATGGGTCGGGTAACTCGCTAATATGGTACATACGTTGAGCTAGTCTCCTGCAGGTCATGAGTCATGACTAATGGGCATATAAGATCCTTAGTATGTGTGTACACATTTATATGATTGATTTGATGGTTCTGATGCATTGTTCATATCATTGATTCATTGACTGTTGATTGCATTGCATCAGTGTCGTGACAATAAAAGTGGCATGAGACTACTTGTGAGATGATTTGATATATGTGCCTCGGTGTGTTACAGTTTCCGTTGTGGTTAGAACCATGTTTGCGATTGAATTGTGAGGTCACGATAGGGTGAAGGTTGGTCTAATTGAGGTTATTAGGAGTTTTAATTAGTTATCTGTGGATGGTAATGTGTAGGTTGAAGTTACTTGTTATGTGTTGATTACTAATTCAGTCACTTGATTTATGCCTAAGTGTGATCATGTTTACATGTTAGTTGGCATATTTTATGAGTTGTGACTTTACACCTTGAGAATTATTGTGACGTTGCCTAAATTTGATAAGAGGGTAGAAGAATCATTGTTAAATGGGTGGGAATGATGTAGCCATTTCCGACTCATAGAGTTAGTTATGGTGTTATTGACAAAGTAGAATTGCTAGAAGGGAATTGGATTGTTCGCTTGTAACTAAAATGGCTAACTAAGTTGATAAGTCATAATCGGGATTTGCTACGAAAAGGAAGTGTTGGAATATGGAATGTGAATGTGGGTGTTAAACTGTTAAATTGAATTATCATGTTTCTTTCTAAGATTTCTATATGCTTTTATATGTTTCTAACTCTGGTCGACCGATAATGCCTACCAGTACGTATGGTTGTATTAATGCTACTCTTGCTATATCCCCCACCCCACCCCACCCCCCTTTTGGGATATAGATATGTTGCAAGATCAGTGAGATTTCTTATTTGAAGAGACAAATATTCACCATCAGCTTCTGATCATCTTATGCCTATGGTAGGAGTTGTGTCCTTGTTTGTTCTTCATTGTATCACAAGCTCTTGTACATGTTTAGACTAGGTCTTGGGTAGTAAATAAGGTGTTAATTATGTATATAAATGTTCTAAGAACTTTTATTATTGACTACGTTAACTTACTATGACGGTTTTACTTGACTTCTGCACGATACTGGTAAGGTGGCTAGGGTTCTCCTATCTAGTTAAAATAGAGTAGGTGCCTACACAATCCCGTAAATTGGATCGTGACATTAAGGAAGTTTCACCATACACGAGGGAACTCAACAAACAACATGATCAGATACATACCTCAACAAATTGGATATTGGCAACTCTATTGGTTTTCTCAAGCTGAAGTCCACGTGCTAAAGTTATCTATGCAGAGTAAGGCGTTATAAGCACAAATTGGAGGATGTGTCTAAGAAATCAGAATTTAGATATTGGATCATATGACCAAATTAGAGTTCAGAATAGTATCTCTGCAAAGAAACCTAGTACACCAAGTACAGCCATCAGAAGGAAAGAATAGAAACTAGGGAGTGCAAAGTTCTGCATTCAACAAAATAAGACAATTGGAAAAGAATCAACAGAAAGTCGAGAAGGATACTTAGCTACTACACCAATAGAAGGTTGACAAGATAAGAACACACAACTCCAATCAAACTTAACTCGCGAGTAACAGAGAGATACAGGTGGCTATTGAACTTGAAATTAGAATAAAATCCTTTTATTTTCTTCTTGCAAGTCACTCTACACACTTCTTTTAGTACAAGAAAAATTGCAAAATTACCCTCTTCGACATAATGGCAGTGGCATTAAATATAGGGAAAATTACAGCCCAATGCCTTTGGGTGATCTAATTTACAAAATATGTACACTTCATAGTAAACTTCTGTGGATGCTTAATGAATATTTATAGCAGCAAATGCCATATAAAACCTGTAATAGCTTTAATCTACCAAGATTATATGCATTTGCCTCTTTATTTAACAAAGAACTAACATGTACAGTATCTTACTTCAAAGGCAAAAGAAGATTTCGCAGCAGCAGGACTAGCAAATAGAGCAAACATAAGAACTGGAAGCCTGAAAGGAAAAAGATCATTTGCTTGAGAAGTATCTGGGGGAGCAAAGAGTCACGTAAGAAGAGCAAAGGAGCTGATACACTTTTGACATCTACATTGTTCTTTTGCAGACAACACATGGTCGCAATGTTTTAAAAGACCTATGAAAATCTTCCCAAACTAACTCTTTACGTGTGAGCTTTTGGCATCAAACTTTCAGAGTGATCAAAGCCAAAATGGAAAAACTCTATTTTCTACAAGGTATTTCAGTTCTTTAATACATTTGAGGAATCTTGACTTATTGGGAGTTTACATCAAAGGTCAGGTGATTAAAGCACAAATGAGATATCTTTCCTCTTTGCTAGCGGTCATTGGAAAAACCACAATGTCTTAAATATTAACAACCTTTTATATCATGTATGAGCTTGATCAGTACTCATGTCCTCTGCGTGGTTTAACTCTGTAAAAGAAATTATTCCCTAGAACAGCTTACAACAGAATTTGAAGGCTATGTTCCTCCATACACTACAATCTAATTACTATACTTCTTCCTTCTAATTAGGAAATACAGAGAACAAAATTATTCTACTCCATCTGTAAAATAAGTGTGAATCCCCGTACGCTTTTAACATTAATTTAGGCAATGTACGACCCAGATGCCATTTAAAAGTAATTCTAAGGTGTGTACAGACCTACGTGGTAGCACATGTATAGTTCTAGTTGGGAAGTGTTTTCAAGCGTCAATGTTAGAATATGAGTAAGACAAGCAATAATATACAAAATCTTACTTGGAAAGGGTTGTAATATAGTGTCGGAAAAGGATTGGAATGCAGTGTCTATAAATAAAGTGAGTGTAATAATGTAGTTACACAATTCAATAATATTGTTCTCTTATATTTCTCATATGGTATCAGAGTTTCTACAATCTTGGTAGAGAATCAAAGAGCTTCCGCTACCGACAAACGGCTATTACTCATATATGCTGCTACAATCTTGGTAGAGAATCAAAGAGCTTCCGCTACCGACAAACGGCTATTACTCATATATGCTGCCTGTCCAGCTAATGATCATGTTAGCAAAAGTTGGGTCATCGTGCTTCTTTCCGATGGCTTCTCATATCTAATTTGCATGGCACCGTGCATCTTTCCGATGACTACTTTCACATATCTAACTTGCATGGCACTGTGCATCTTTCTGGTGACTAGTTTCTCCTATCTAATTTGCATAGCACTGTGCATCTTTCCAGACTACTTTCTCAAATCTGAGTTGCGTAGCATCATACATCTTTCCAACTATATTCTCAAATCTGAGTTGCACAACACCGTGCGTATTTTCGGTAATTCCTCAGATTTGAATTGCGTAGGGTCATGCCATCATTCCGACCCTACCTATATAATTTACTGTCTGAAATAGTCTCCTCGAGCGTGGTTTGGAAAGTTCAGCAATTTCTCTTTCTCAGTAAGGTCGTGCCATCATTTCGACCCCACCCATATAATCTCTCTTTTTCAGTAGGGTCATGCCATCATTCTGTCCCTACCCATATAATTTTTCTTAGATTTTAACCATTTTTCAGCAATCAAATCTAATAATCCGGCGCGTGACTTTCTTGTTCAAATAGTTTTTCGGTGACTTTCTTGTTCAAGATCTACTCATCTCTTGATTTTGAGCCATATATTTTATACAAGTTTCCTGCAATTTTTCGAGTGACAAATTGGATTTTTCGGCGAACGTTTACTACTTTTTCGACCGCAACTTCAGTTTGTTCCTTTTCAACTATGACCGCTCAGACGTCCCGAATAGTCCTTACCAGTTTTCTTACAGATATCTTCACCAAGTGTTTCACTGATTCTCATATTAATTGCATCCATGACAAGCTTGATACATATGACTTGTATGCATCAACTTGAGGGGAGTGTTAAAATATGAATAAGTGAAGGAATAGTACACAGAATCCTACTCGAAAAAGGATTGTAATATAGCATCCTACTTGAAAAAGGATTGAAATGTAGTGTTTATAAATAGAGTCTCGGCGTAATAATGTAGTTACACAATTCAATAATATTCTTCTATATTTTAATGGTCTAACATGACTAAAAATATCAAAAAAAGAAATGAAGATCAAGTCCCAGTTCATGTCATGGCATGCGCGGCACGCCCTCGCATGAGGGACTTGGAGTTGTGGAAGAGGGGCTCAGGTGGGGGCAGAAAATTTAGCCCCATGTGCCGCATGCTCATCACGAGGAAACTGGGACTGACATCGAAACTCGTGATGGCGTCACTTCGCGAGGAAAGGAGAAAGTCAGGCAAAGGTGATGGCATGTGATAGGCTCACACCGGATACCCTAAATATAAGTTAAAACTAGGGGAGAGAGAAATGAATTTTGAAGAGGTTTTTGAGGAGACTGTGCAAGCCATTATCACTTCAAAGGTGAGGTGAGGTATTATGATGGTTTTGAGTATATTCCACTCATTTATTACAATTTATGACATCAAATCCCATGGAATCCACATAAATTTCAAGATTGACCAAGAATCCCGACAATCTTCCGAGTAAAGATTTTGACTCAAAGAGGTAATCCCATACTTTGAGCTTCCATTATGGTGCTTAATAAGATTTTTAATAGTATGTATGGATAGAAATTGTGATCTAAACATGATCCTGAAGTAACCCTAAAGTTGAGGCTTGTGAAGAAAATGACAATAGTAACCTAGGGTTAACAAATGAAATGGATAATTGTTCTAATAACCCCCCACCCCACCCCACCCACCCCCACGCACACACAAGGAATTTAATATATATATTGGAGTTGGTGGACATGAATAAGGTTTAAGAGCAATGTATCAATACTAGATGGGTTGTGTTGGGATAGCTTGGATGGAAATTGATAGAAATTAATTATGAATATATAGATTGATACTATTGGACACTATTGGAAATTGTTTGATTATTTGTGAAATTGAGACGAGGCAACTTGAGATGTAAGTACCTTTAAGGCATCTTTTGAAAAATGCATGAATGTGAGTATAGTACTTTGGGGCAAGCCAGCATCTTTTGAACATGCATATGCATAAACTTACCTTTTTATGATTTAAGGAAAACACTTTATGTATGTTTTGACAGTTAAGCTAGCGTTCTTCATCAAACCATGTATCCTTTGATTACTTCATTTCAAACTTATTAATTTGTTTTCAAGTAAAAAAATGTTATGTATATGCTTATTGTCCCTATTAAGTATCCCACATCGAAAAAGGGATAAGTAACTGATCTCCTTATATGGACTTGGGCAATCCTCCCCTCATGAGCTAGCTTTTGAGGTTGAGTTAGGCCCAAGATCCATTATTTACATGATATCAAAGCCAGACCCATCCCAAATCTTTGTTTACCGATGTTGGGCCCCTATATTTTATTGTCCACGCTCCAGTTAATGAGGTCTGGGTGTGTGGGGGAGTGTTAAGTATCCCACATCGAAAAAGGAATGAGTAATTGGTCTCCTTATATGGACTTGGGGAATCCTCCCATCATGAGCTAACTTTTGAGGTTGAGTTAGGCCCAAGATCCATTATTTACAGTCCTAAGAAAAACTGACACCTTTATGTATTTAGAAAGACTTCAACTTTAAACTTCCCATTTTATCATTAATGAGATTATTCTTAGTCAATTGCCTTTGACTTTTTTTGGGGGAGGGTTCAACGACATTTGTATTGAAGCTAGTACTTAGTACTGAAAAACATATTTACAAGGAAATAGTTGTAAAATTTATCAAAAGAGAATCAAACCTAACTGGTGCTTAAGACATCTAGGATTGATTCTGTGTCACCAGAATACAGTTTGATGCACCAAAAACAGAACAGCAAAATACAGTTAAGCTTAATATTTAGGACAAAATTTCTTTAATCTTCAAAGCATCTATCATTTCTTTCCTTCCAAATGGTCCACCATATATATGATGGTATAATCCTCCATCTCTCTCTATTCCCTGCACCACTTCCTACCTCCTCCCAGCTAAACAAAGTGTCATCAATCTTGCTTGGTATCGTCCATGCTATGTCTCTGAAATTGATGAAAATCTTTCATAGTTGGTTTGTTATGTTGCAGTGTAGGAACATGTGGTTAACTGTCTCTGACTCTTTTTCACAGAGAAAGCATCTAGATCAAAGAGCAATATTTTTTTTAATCAGATTTTCATGTGTTGAGACAGTTTTTTTAGCAAGTAACCAGGTGAAACAAGATACTTTGTAAGGTATCTTCGTTTTCTAGATATGTTTCCAAGGCCAATTATTGAGTTGTGGCTCTATTTGGTTCAAGATTTAGTAGCCAGAGCTAACCTTGTATGCTCCACTTGTGTTTTCGCTCCACTATAGGCATCAACTCCATCTTGTGTCCTATTTGGTTGGTTAAACAGCTCCAGAAGTCTAGGTATCTCCCAGTCGTTTAACATTCTTTTGAACCTCAAGTCCCATCCCTGATGTGTCCAAACCTCAGCTACTGTTCTCTGTTGGTCTAAAGCCAGGACAAATAGATCCGGGAACAGGTCTAGGAGGCATCTTGTTCCAACCCATTTGTCTTTCCAAAACCTGGTCTTGTTTCCATTAAACAATCTAATATGAGAATGATTTTTGAGAAAGGGCCAAAAATATCTTATAGACCTCCAAAGACTAATTCCATATGGATTGTTGACCTCCTTGGAAACCCAACTACTTCTTCCCTATATTTGCTCCTGATGACTCTGCTCCATAAAGTTTGAGGTTCCTGTGAATATCTCCAACGCCATTAAAGCTTCAAAGCTACTTCAAATTTCTCATGCCAAGTCCCTTTTTTCTCTTGCTTCTGGTGATATCTTTCCATTTGACTAGGTGAAAATCTATTTTTTCTTTGTTCCCTTGCCAGAGAAAAGTTCTCCTGATCTTTTCTAGCCTTTGAGTGAATCCAGATGGATTGGGAAAAGGGAAAGCATCCAGGACATCATTAATTAGAGTGAGTCACCACCACCAAGTATTGTGATTTCCACCTTGACAGTTTCTTCTCACACATCTACAAAATGGAATCCTACATTCTTTTAGACTTCGATTTGGCTCCCAAAGGCATGCCCAAGTGTAGGTAAGTTTCCCATCTCACCTCCTAGAATTGTTGCTAAAGGCTCCATATCAGGCACCTGATTTATGGGGTAGATGGGGCTCTTCCTCCGATTGATGTGAAGGCCTGAAATAACCTCAAACAAAATTAAGATCACTCTCAAATACTTCAACTACTCCTCCTTTTCTACTCCGCAAAATATTAGAGTATCACCCTCATACAGCACGTGAGTGATTTTCATTATTTGATTATTGTTCCTAGCCACTTCAAAACATTGGAACCATCCATTAGCAATAACCACTTTTATCATGCTATTACGGCCTTTCGTAGCTAAAATAAACAGGAAATTATCTTTCACTTATTTCAGACCACAAGTTTGAAAAGCTTTCTTCTTAACTTTGTAACTAGCCAAATAATACCACATAAATTGGGATAGAGGGAGCATTCAAAAAGATCGACTAAGGGCCTCAATGCTAAGTCTAAATGTAAAGGACCTAAATGTGATCACATGTTACAAGTTATATGTTTTGGGAGGAGTATGGACCTTAGAAATCGAAAGAATATTTGCCAACAGTAAAAGATTCGTTTATGTTAGGATCTTTAAGGAAAGATTGATTCACAGAGCGATAATATATAAATTCAGTCTGATAAAGGAAGGCTGAAACCTTAGAGTTCAATGGAAGAGAGAACTCCGATATCTTTAGCTTGTTAAAAAGAGGCTGAAACATTAGAGTTCAAGGCTGATCTCTTACTTTTTGTTGAAATATGACTTATCGATTTATTCTCCAAAAAACCCTTTAAATTCGGAGTCGCACTACAACAGTTTAATCTTAATGAAAGTAGGAAACATAAAACCTCATTCTAGAAAGTCTAATCCTTATGAAAGTAGGAAACATAAACTCTAACCCTGATCCTTATAAAACTAGGAGACTTAAATTTTATTCTAGAATAATAAAGCAAGTTAGTTAAAATATAATTTAATACTTAATTAATTGAGTTCTATGCATCCACAATATCACTTCCCTCACATTGAAAGAGCTTGTCCTCAAGCTCGAATTTCAAGGCAGTCATTCCAAACTTCTAAAATAGTGTCAACTGAATCATCTAATTCCATCCCTAGCCAACTTATCTTGAAACTTACTTTGATAACTTTCAATTGTACCCGTTTGCTGGGGCATGACTAATTGGCCCATAAGCTGATAATATCATAATTGTGCTTCTCCCAACGTGTGAAACCCATCCACTTCAACCTTTTCTACTTCCATTGTATGTTGATTTTCAAAAAATTGTTCCCAACGATGTCCACAAATTAATTGGTCGGGGTCAACGTAAGTAGGAAATTCCATTTTTGCGTACCTTGGTACTGTCGAATGAGAATTACCACTTGTTGGATGATTCTGGTCAGTCTATTGAATAGGCGGTTTATTGCCTTTAGTAGTAGGAGTGGTTGATATGCCAATCATCGGGATGCTACTCAACTCAGTTCTGTGGGTTGCTGGTTTTGAGGAGCCAATTCCTAAGCTAGACAATTGTTCTTGGATGATTTGGACAAATTCTTTCGTTGAGGCGTTGTTCCATGGCTGCAATTTTAGAGTCCATTAGGATTTCTGTAACTGCACGTTCTTCCTGAAATCTTGAATTGATCTCATCGCCCATTGTGTGTTGTTCCATTGCTTAATTTTAGAGTCCATTAGGGTTTCTGTAACTGCACGTTCTTCATGGAATCTGGAATTGATCTCATCGCCCATTGTGTTAGGCTCTGATACCAAATTATTAGGATCTTTAGGGAAGGATTGATTCATCAGGCGATATATATAAATTCATCTCATTAAAGGGAGGCTGAAACCTTAGAGGTTAATAAAAGAGAGAACTCTGATTTCTTGTTTTTTTTTTCTGAAATACGACTTATCAATTTATTCTTCAAAAACCCCTTTAAATAGGAGTCATACTACAACAGTTTAATCCTTATGAAAGTAGAAAACATAAAATCCTATTCTAGAAAGTCTCATCCATATGGAAGTGAGAAACATAAACTCTAACCCTAATCCTTATGAAACTAGGACACTTAATTCCTATTCTAGAAAAATAAAGAAAACTACTTAAAATATAATTTACTACTTAATTAATTGAGTTCCGCGTATCCACAACAGGTTATATGTAGAAACAATACATTCACGTGTAGGATTATAGTTTATACCTTTTTAAATGGCAACTACTCTTACCATGCCTATAGGAGGTACCATTAGTGTTAGCATACATCGTCAAACCATACAGCATTATCATGAGACGGCCTTGCTGATTGAGCATTGGTGGTTGTCATGATGTACACATGACACAATTATGACAGCGTCGGTGTCTATAAGGACTCACAAGTTAAAGTAAATTATAGTTCAGTTAAGTCAAATGCTTGTGGCTGCAATTTCCGGTTATGATTTGCTTTGCAATTTTTATCCGCTTTTACAAATGTATCTACAAAATGGTTATGATATTTTGCTTACTATGCATGTTCATGTTTTCTAAAGCTTCATTCCAACTTCATTGGAAGGAGTCGATGACAGTCGTATGGGCAATTTATTGGTTGTGTTCCGGCAAATTCAGGAGCTCCCAAAGTAGATGGCACGAGCTAAATGCCTTTGCTTTCCAGTCATTTTTTATTAGCCACACCTAAGTCATCAGCTGGTGCTGATACATTATACAATTCTTTTGTTGAGCCAAGGAATGCCCCGTACCTTTATTCTCTTATTTACGTCTTTAGAGGTTCCATGACACACCCACAATGAGAGATCTAGTTATGGACATGGGACTCTATACCTTTTGTTTCTCATGTTTGTATGTTATGCTTCCGCATTTATCATTTTGCGGCTTATATCCAAACTTATGCTTTTCAATTCATGACTTAGGCCACGTGAGCTATATGCTTACATTTAGCATTATAAATGTTTTATGACATGATATATTCATTGTTCGTTATGATGGGTACCTAAGTTTGGTTGAGGAAGACGGTTTTGTCGCTCAATGGAAATTAAAGGCTACGCGCAGAGGAGCAGGTACGCATATTAATAGTAATAAAACAAGCATCCCTTAGATGAGAGAAGTCAACAATCTTACACAGGTTGATCTGCTGCCTTGGCTCCTGCTCTCGTAAGGCAGTAGGTGACTCCACTGGCAACAGATGAAAATAAGCTAACCAAAACAGCAAAGATGTGAAATTCACTCACACCTGTCGAACTTGGGAAAGCTCCTGTGAAAAAGTTCCATGCTGATACTTTGAGAACTCAAATAACAAACCAAATGAGATTGTGAGTGCTTTCGTTAGTGAGCAGATCAACCTTTCCAAATATAAAAAGGTGCAATTCATCCTATCCTAATGGGAGCAGCTCATTTCTCCAATAAACATAGTAATAAATCCAGGCCCCAACCACTATTTTGATAGAGGGCACTAGGTTAGTTGACTACTAGTTCCATCAAGCAAACTGGTATGATTGTTTAAAATATAGAATTTAAAATGTAAAAGACTATAAAATCAAGTGATTTTTCTCCAACAGAAATATATGAAAAATGTAGAATTCATGTAAGAGGGCCTTTAAAATGAGCAAGTACAAGTAAATAAAATATGTCTTGGGTAGGAAAGCACTTTCTGGTAAAGCTGACAAAGGGAAAACTATTTTTAAGATAACACTGAGAATGGAAGAAAGAGTTAGAGATGAACAACTCCCTAGAAGAAAGCAAACAATTGTAATCACGAAGGTGTTCACAAGTCCATGAATGGTACTCTTAACATAAGTCGGATTCTGATGATGGGACGGGACAAGGATTTCTTTTGGGATACTCTTTCTGGAATGAGAAGAGATTATAGAATAGCTATCACTAGGGGTGTTCATGGTTTGATTAGAAATCGATAAGAACTGACAACCGAACCAAACCGATTTTATTTGGTTTTGGCTTGGTTTGGATACCGAAAATACTTGGTTTGGTTTGGTTATGTTAAAAGCAAACCGAATAAAAAAACGAATCGAACCGACATATTATACACACAAAATTTATAATTATGTATATGATATATTATTTGTTATAAATAGTTTTAACTTTTAAATACTTTTTTTCATTAAAATTTTATTTATCGTTTATAGGATAATGAACTTTATACCTTAAGCTCATTTATTAATAGAAAATCATGAATCCAAACTCATTTATTTAAAGAAACAACTATGATATATATATATATATATATATTTCTTATCATAGTAGTATTTCTAATCAACTTTGTTCAATTGATTAAGGATTATAGATCTTTAGATATTTTCCCTGTAATCCAAGAAAATTGTAATCACCACAATAAATGGCAAATGACGTATTAAAAGTTGAAAAATGATGGAGCATTATTTTGAAATTGTACGGGACAAAATTAAAAGATAGAAATATCATTATTTTTTACAAAATCGAAAGAACTGAACCAAACCGGAAGATATGAATTACAATTGGGTTGGTTTGATTTTAATAATTAAAAAACCGACTAAATTAGTTTGATTTTGATTTTACCTCAAAACCGACCCAAACCGAATCATGAACACTCCTAGCTATCACACTGCACTGCACATTCAACTGATATGTAACTAGAGAGTGAGATATTTGGAGGGCATCAGGGTTCTAGTCAAGTTTGCACATAAATGAGCAACATGAAAACAGTATCTGCACTGTCAAAATTAAAAGTGGCACAATCAGCAAATATTTGACAGCATAAGGGTATAAAAGCTAATTAGAGGATTGAAGGTATTCATTCAGTAGCAGAAGGAAAAACAGAATCACCCAACACTTATCCTCCTTGAGGAAGGAAGTCGTGTGAGTCTTATACTAGTCTACTCGGATACCAAAATCAAGGGGCAGTTTCAGTTTCCTGGAAGACAATAGGTGAATCCTGAGAGATACACGGAAGTGAAAGCAGTACAAGGAAACAACATTCTTATTAACTTCAAGCGCATAAGGATTTCCACTCTTGAAAAGGATAATTTCTGAACACAACAACAACAACAACAAACCCAGTGTGTTCCCACAAAGTGGGGTCTGGGGAGGGTAAGATGCACGCAGTCCATACCGCTACCTCCGAAGAAGTAGAGAGGTTGTTTCCGATAGGCCCCCGACTCAAGATAAAGAATAAGCGACAAGGAGATAATTTCTGAACACATTCTTGCAAATAAGAAATGCTCTCAAATTTGTATCTCTAGACCGCGATGAAAAAGATCAGACTACTGTTTGAATTCTCTATAAATTAGCTTTCCAAGACATTCTTGCACCATTTTATTGGAAGAGCAGATCGATTAGGGTGAAGATATCTTACAAGACTGCCCTTTTGTTTTTTTCATCTATTTATACAAGTAAAACAAAATTATATGGCTAGCAACCATCTAGATATTCTATAAATCTGGAAATACCATATCCATTGTATTATATTAGAATTTCCAAGACGAAAGGAAAGACAAGTGTCAAGGAAGTCTATTATGGATAATACGTATAAGAAGCAGTTCAAAGATTACTCAAATAACATTCAAGTTGGGGGTTGTGGAATAACAAAATGATAAGCTCCCTTTCTGCAGGTTTAACAATTAACAACCGAAAGCAAACATTTTTTTCCCAAGTTAATTCTCCTAAACCCCCAAAGAGTTCTCTCTTTGAAGAGGTCTACCCACCAGACCCTAGTTCACCGAGATCTTTAGAGACAAGGGCAGGTGGCCGAAGTAGTAGTAGTTTAGATTTCAAACAATTGAATCATCTGATGTCAAAATTAAAATTCGAAATGTACTAAAAGGTTGTCGTCTTTTGGTTTAATCTACAGAAAATTACTCAGTTCTAAACAGTTTGGTAGTTGGTACCAACTCTCCAAGAAAAATTGTAAGTTCAAAATCAGTTACAGATATGTAACTGCTGTACCTTGTGTTCTGATCACTGGTTGAAAAATAAACAGCACACCAAAGAAACTGCTAGCTAAATCTGCAACAAGACAATAGTGATAAGAGAATAACAACACAAGAATAAGAGATAGGAAATTAAGAAACGTACCGTAAGAGCAACCAAAAATAAAATAAAATTCTAGTACGAACAGCAGATTTCTCAGTTAACTAAGGGTCCTCTAGAAGCATAAAAATCATGACTGAATAGCAAATCTCCATTAGATACATGTTCCTTTTGAAGAAGAGTTCCCTGACTGGTATAGTTTTGCTATTAACACTGAAACAACCACTAGTCAATGTAAGCAGCAATGGATTGGAGAAGCTGTCAGATTGGAAATTAAAAACATGGCTCAACTGTTAGGCAAACTGGAAGTGTTGGAGGAACTCTTAGATATCCTGATTCCTTAAGCTGGGCGGCACATATGAAACAGAACACTGAATGCAAGACCAACATATTCTGCCCCTCTTACCACTTAAATTGTAGGAGCTAAGAGAAGCTTCAGGTTTTCAAACATCTATAACCCCACCTTTGCGCCCTATTGAAATGTGTGACCATCTTATCTTCTGTTATAAAGAGAACTTTTAATTACTTAGTTATGTCCGCAGCACGCCCCTCATGTGAGGGCTTGATTCTTTTTGATGAGTACAGCACATGAAGTTTCTTTTTTAAAAATGGGTGGGGAGAGACTTGAACTCAGAACCTCTGCATGCTCCGATACGAGGTTTAAGTGTGCAACCATCTCATCTAAAGACTTAAGTTGTTACCAAGGTCACATTTTTACTTGCTTATGTCTTCAACACACCCATAACACAAAGGAAACTGTCAAAAAGAAGGAACATGACAGTACCAGACATTGTAATAGATTGCAGTGTTGTCATGGACATGGTGAATGCAAGACTAATGTATTATCTCCAATTTTTCTTTCAGTTTTATAAGTTAATATAATTCAGATTTTCAAGCAACTACACCGCGTGCCAAGGGGCACTCCACAAGAAAAACGAAAAGAGAAGGACCAAAAGTTGAAACCAATTTTCAATAATGTGAGGGTGCAAGAACAATGTACATTCACAATTCTCTCTGTTTCATAGGGGTTGAGAAAACATCCAGATTTTCAACTATCTGTGAGCCCAAAAAGCCCAGAAATGAAAAAGTATATATAATCTTTTTATCTACTTCAAACAGCACAATCAAGTTGGAACAGCAAACTATGCACACACCATACAAGTTTAAACAATAAAGAAAAATAAAAGATCAGTGAGGACTTCTATCAATTCTGCATATGACCACAAGTTCTGCAATTTTTAATTTCTCATGCAACGTGACTCTAGCCACAGTTGAAGCCATAATTGGAGCAGTAAAGACCAATATGATAGCCTGAGACGCAGGCAGCCGCTGGATGCCGGAAAATAAAATTGACTGTTTCATGATTACTAATAAATCATGTTTACAAAGTCATATTTTATAGGATCAATGAAGAGGCTGTAGCATGAATAGGAAAATGAAATAATCAAGGTAAAACAGATTGAAAATAGTAGTGGAACCCACCGAAATGTAAATGAAGGAAAATTTGAACTCTGGAGATCCATTTACGTGCTATATATTGATATATACGGTTTTTCTCTTCCTCCCACCTTGTTAAGTCTCATAAAACTTCGTCCACAGTTATGTGCTACTTCGTATGTATACTACTAAATCAGATGTATAACACAAATCATTCACCTTTATATGTTATTTGTTATTCTCAATTGAAATATATGCTCATTTCATTTTCAACATTGTGATTAATTATTTGAATTATTTAATTATAACTTCCTAAGTTAGTTACTTTAATCGTATAGGGATGACAAATTAGATATAGATTGTGTCTTCTTTTACCATCTTCAAAATACTAAACAACTGGTTCATGTCAGCAAGTTTAAGTCATGCCAACCAGAAAGATCTCACTTTATATCTATATCTATATTATATTAAAAGTGTGAAGCGCCTTACAAATGTTGTTTGAACTTTTTATGCTTCATTAAAAATCATTAATTTAGACAAAATCATCTTTTCACTATTTTTTTAATATTTAAGAGTTGAAAATTAATTAAATATATTTTGTGATAAAATCTTTTCTTATTAGAAGTCCTGAAAATTAATGACAACTAATACTTTTTTCATTAGTTTAAGAGTTCTAAATCAACTAAATTTGCTTTTAAGAAGATTTGAAAAATCTAGAAATAAATATAAAAACGTTAGAATAAGAAAAATTTATAAAGTATCAAATTTTTAAAAGTTTTAAATACATAATAAAAAGATTTAATACATAAAAATGACCCTAAACTTGATACCATATTATAACTTTGACATTAAACTTTGATAGTGCACAAATAGGACCTTTAACTATTCAAAACCTGAACAAATATGACCTCCGATTTTGCAACCCCATGCGTGAGTCTCACTCACGCCTATGTGGAAAGGTAATCCAATCACATGGTATCACGTTGTTAAAAGGGTTGACTTGGAGAGAGGTCATATTTGTGTAGTTTTGAATAGTTAAAGGTCATAATTGTGCATTGTCAAATAATATTTTAGATGATAAATATCAGTGGCGGATCAAGGATTTAATGAGTGTGGGTGCTTACTACAGAAAAAAATAAAAAATCACCTCAACCAGGTTTGAACCCGAGCACACCTACCAGTAGAGAGCCTTAAGATCAACCTAAATGCAAGTTCACCTAACCAACTTCTTGTTTAATGAGTGCTTTTATATAATTTATACTTATTTTTGTATATTTTCTATGTAATTATACCTATTCCGCGTCGAGTTTAGTGGGTGCCGGAGCACCAAAAAATTATGTGTAGGTCCACCGCTGATAAATATTAAGGAAATAAATTTTAATTTTTTTGTCTACTTCATTCGACGACAATATGCTTATTCTCGTTCAAATTTTTAAAATTTTTCAACTGAAAGAAAAACATGATAAATTATAAGTCCCAAACCAATATAAGTTGTGGTATTATTAGAATCTTCACCCTTGAACCAATATCACAAATTCTTAAACGTAATACATGCAACACAAATTAAACAAAAAAGAGACCTCTAAAATTGATTTATATGAATAGAGTTGTAATACCCATATATAATAAAACATGAAGCTTTTCAATATTGGCAACATATATATTGTTCATCAACAAAATATATAATCAAGAGAAAAAGAGATAGACAATCGAATCATAAATTCACAATAATAACATAATTATATGGTGTCATCTTAAAAAGTTGGGATCATATATTATTTGTTTATAAAATAAATACACATAAAAACCAACAAAATAATATAGTTGCATAGATTCTGAAAGCAAATTTCTCTCATCAAGTCCAGGCTCAAGATAAAAAAAAAAAAAAAGTAACAATCCTCAAATAAAATTATAAGCCGGAATAATTTATACTTTGTATTAACATGGAACATTAAAAATTATAAGGTCATTATTTATAGGACTCTTTTGCTTTAATTCTCCTACTTACGTTTTACCATATAATTATTTTTTACCATATATTATTGGATTCAATGAATAATTTATTTTCATAAAAATATATCTTTTCAAGCAAATAAAGTCATCAGATTATATTTTTAGATATAAGTATAGTAATTTTATTTCAATATAGAACATGGATTCTAATTTTAGTAGTACGCCCTTCATTCATTCCTATATATATTATTTTCTTACCATATATTTTAAGATTCCTTAATTATTAATTCTTCTAATGTTTCTCACCATACGTGTTTCTCTTATCATACTGTTTTAGGATTCCTTAATTTTATATATCATAAAATAATTAATTAATAATTTGAGAAAAATAATAAAAAACGATTTTGTCTATTGCAAAAATTTTTAATAAAGGGCCAAAAGTTCAAACAATATTTTTAAAGCGATTCACAGTTTTAATAGATTATATACGCGTCTTGCGCGTATATTTCACTTTAATGAGTTCAATTTTATAGAATTGTTTGAACATAAAAATCTTAGTAGTTATCACATAATTATTAACGATTTGATTACTGAAGTTAATAATATTGAGAATAAGTGAGACAATGCTAGTTTAACTATCTAACAAACCTTCTATAATAAATTTAGTTATAACAAATCAAAGCAGGGGAAAATCACAAGAGCAATGTTTTGACACTAACTCAGCACCACAAGAGCGTGCTTTGATACTAACAGACATCACAATACATTTAATATATAATAGTTAACAAATTATCTTACAATCAAAATAAAAAATATAAAATCAAATACAAAGAAATTTTTATTCGTTTAGTTAAGTGCATGATAAAATAAAAACAAACAAAATATAGGAAATTGAATTGAGCAAACAAAGTAACAAAGCATCAATCTAAAAAATAGCACCTTTTACAATTAAATTTTTACTAATTCAAATATAAGGAGGCAAAGAAGGACAAAATTAAAAAACCTCAAATATAATTTGATATGACATTTTAAAACATCTCACCAGAGAAGGACAAAATTAAAAAACCTCAAATATATTTTTGAACTTTCATGCAAAGAACCTCATGATGTTTGAAACATCAGGGCATAATGTTTTTAACAAAATTGAGAAAATAGTGAAATTACTTACAACAAACAAATGCACAACAATAAAGTATAAGGTAGAGTTATTTTGAGGTTAATCTATACATTCAGATTTAACACTTAGTTATAACCTTATACTTTTGAATTCAACAAATAAGTTTAATAAATAATGTGTCAAGTATAATTAAATAACATAATCAAAACTAAGTCATAATTACACAAAGAATGAAAAAAAAGAAGGAAAAGAGATAACCTTAGACTTTTGGCTATTTCATTCAGCGACAACATGCTTGGTTCGTCCGATTCTTCGATCGATCAAAATTTTCAACTGAAAGATAAACACGAGAAATTATATCAATTGTTGATTATTTATAATTTATACAATCATTAAAACTATTTATAAAAACAAAGAAAAAAAAAGACACAAAGGATGATGGTAATGAATATAAGAAGACAACTTGATTCAAAATCAAAATAATTGAAAAAAATATAAGTAGAAATAGAAAAATGGTGTATTTCTTGTCACTTATAATTCAAAATATTGCTTAAATAGGATTATAGAAATTATTTTTGTATGTAAAGTAAAATTCTAATTAATTTAAAAATACTAAATATTATAATTTAGATCAATTTTAATGTTAAGTCTTAGGACTGTGTAGTTTAAATGGGTAAAGGATTCAAAAATTAAAATGTTTTTGTTCAAAATATTTACCCACACGTGATTTTACTAACAAAAACATATTTTACATACATTGTCACACCCCCGGTTTTTCACCGCGTCTGACCCCACTAGGGAGTTGGTTTTGGAGAAAACGGTTTTTCCGATTAAAGTGACGTTTTGAAAAGGGATTACTTTACTTCCAGAGTCGCCACTTGGAATTGAGTTTGGGTGTTCCAAGTCACCTTATTAAATCCCTATTCAAAAGGAAATGACTCTTCAATTTTTATTTTTTCGTCTGCGAACTAGAAATCCGGATAAGGAATTCTGTTGACCGAGGGGAAGGTGTTAGGCACCCCTCGAGTCCCGTGGTTCTAGCACGGTCGCTTTAATGACTTACGTCTGGCTCAAATTAATTTTTTTTTTTTTTAGGATTCATAATATTTGTTAACCTAAAAGTTGTTTGCCTCCCGCTTTTAATTTATTTTGAAATTATTTATTATATTGACGTGTGGCTTACCGATAGTAATACTTTTCGGCCTCACCACAAATTTTGGCACGTTTCTCGCGCCTTTACGGCATTTATAAGTCGTCCCTATTTTCCTAATCTAAATAAGCACCTAATGGGTTTAAAACCTCCCCAACCCAATTCAATTGGCTTCAAATGGTAAATTAATTTAATTATGACGAATAGTCGGTAGCAGGGCTTTCCAACCTTATCGTCAATTTTTGCTTGTATATTAAAACTTAATTTATTTGAGATTAAGAACCTAACTTGTTCTTTTATAAGTCCGCTTCCTTGCAAATGAGTTTTTCCTCTTTTTTTCATTTTATAATTTATGACGGGTCTTAGATAAATCTGCAATCCATTTCACTTATTTTCTACGATTGATTGGTAATTAGATCATAAGATTGGTCTTAGTCTAAAGTATTAATAGAACATACTAAGATAGACATCTGTTGTAATTTTGATATTCACCCAAAACTTTAAATTGAATATTTTACAAAATATTTAATACTGAAATAAAGTCACGACATAAGAAAACTAACCAAAATCCCGAGTTCTAAGTACAAAAATAAAGAATAGCCAAACTATGGTCAATGGTTATTGGAGAAACTTTGGTCTTTTACTAATCTTTTTCCCTTAAGAGAATGAAAATAAATTTAAGTCCATGTCAAGCATTTTGACCATATCCTTTATGTGAGTAGCAAATTTATTTTTCAAAGGACCCACGTGACATCTTCTCTCTTAATTCTATTCTAATATTGGAACGTTAAAAAAATAATAAAATAAAATAGATAAATTTGACATTTCAACTAAAACGAAGTAAAACATTAATATTTTTTTTTATAAGAACGCAGTTATAAACCTATTTAGTTGGATATCATATAATTTAAGAAATACAAAAAAAAATCCTATATGTTTCAAGTCATCAATTTATAATAATGGGTAGACATGCATGAAAATGAACATATGAACCTTCGGTTAATCCTCCAATCCCCTCCCTACCAACTTCTATTAATACAAAAGAAATAATAGCCTCTGCAGCAAAATATACCATAGCGTGCAAACACTAACAATATTTTTCACAAAGTGACAGTGATGTATATTGATCACTAAAATAGAATTAAGACCTTCACTTTAACTTTTGAAAATTTTAGACTTTGAATCAAATTAAGTTCTTAACCTATAATAAAATTCTAAATAAATTTAAATACCGCATTTTGTTCACAAAAAGATAAAGAAACAACAAATTAAAACCACCTTTTATTGATTAACATGACTTCTTTTAATTTTAGTCTAACAATCAAAACCCACGATTAGTCAATGCATCATGTTTAGTTTTTCTTTATCAACTTATTAACTTCTTAACATATTTACAATTTACAAATATAGAGATTAATGGTATCTAAGTAAAGATAATAAAAGATAAATTATTTAACGTAATCGAGCTTTAAACATGAATAGCATATAAATCATATAAATAACGTTATTTATGCTTTGATCCTCAATAAAACTTACAAAAAATAATGATACTGAGTTGGATAAAAACCCGTGTGATGAAATAAATTCAGTATAGAAGCAAGAATGCCATTACTGAAAACTCAAACGGAGATCCCGAACTCAAACCCGAATTTCTTTTCCTCTTCTCCTTTGATTTTTTTTTCAATCTTTTTCTCTTCTGTTTTTTTTTGTTTCTTGTTCTTGCCCTTTTTTGTTTTTTCTTCTTCTTTTTCTTAACGTTTTTCTTTTGCTTTTTCTTAACGTTTTTCTTTTGTGCTGACTTTTTCTTTCCCTCCTTTGTATGGTGCATGTGTGTGTGTTATATATAATGTGTATGTGTGTGTGTGTTTGTGTCGTGTGTGTGTGTGTTTGGAAAATGGGGGAGAGGTTTGTGAGAGTGGGGCTTGTGGGTGGTTTGGGTAGTTTAGGATTCCTTTTTTTTTCTTTTTATTATTATTATTATTTTATTTTATTTTTTTTAATTTTAATTTTAATTAATATTTTAAATAAAATAAAAAATAATAAAAATCTATTTTAAAACTAACAAAATACAAGACTAGCTAGTCTTAGGAATATGGTTAAGAAATATTAATATCACTACATTCTTTATTAAAAATTGAAAGAAGAAACAAATATAATTTAGAAAAATTTTTATTTTCTTATTTTTTTCATTTTTTTCTTTGTTTTTTTTTTTCTAAAAATAAAAAAATAAACAAATAAAAACTAAAAAATAAAAGTAAAAACTTATTTAAAATGTGACTCTATTTTTGTAGTTTTTCTCAAAATTTTTAAAATAAATTTAGTAAAAATAAGATAAATTTAAAATATCCAATTTAGACCCTAAAACGAAATTGAACACTAAAATGGCAAAGACACTTAGGTTTGGTAAAAAATTAGGTGTTTACATACATTAAATGTATAAAAGTTTCAATACCTTCAAAATATTTAAATATTAAATATTTTTTAACCTAATTCAATTAAAAAATTACATGATTCAAATAAAGAAGAATTTAATATATAAAATTTATTTACACCATATACTTTAGAATACCTTAATTACAAATTATTCTAATAGCTCTTAACATATATTTTTAGACTCCTTAATTAGTAACTCTTACTTTATATTTTTAGACTCCTTAATTAGTAATTTTCCTAATACATATATTATCGTTAATTTATATTATAATATAATAATTAATTAATAATCATATGATAATAAAAAGACGATTTTGTCTAAAGGAGAGACTTTAATTGAAGGGCAAAAAGTTCAAATCACTTTTCAAAGGGTTTTCACACTTTTAATATATTATAGATATTCAAACACTTCAAAAGTGATTAAAAGTCAATTTTGGCTTAAAAGCACTTAATGTAAGCCAATCTAAGCGGGCTCTAATAACTCATAAAATAATCTATTTCTTTCTTCATTGTACTCCCTCTGTTTTTTAATAGTTGATTTTACTTGAGAAATTATTTATTATGAGTTTATTTTATCAAATTAATCTTTTTTAATTCAAATCGGCCAGAGGCCTATTTATTAAAAAAAATTCAATATTATACAACCAGGCCCAAAAATGGTCTGATCTAAATAACGGATCCTAACTACAACAAATAAAACTAGATCATTAAATCAGAAATAAAAACCAGCTCAATTAGGAAAGTGGCAATGTCAATAGAGCTTTAATTATTCTATCCACACTTCTTTTCGTGATCTGGTGCTTCATCGACCTCCACGTTTGTAGATTCTTCTTGTTTCAAATGCAATTCATGGCCTCTAAGCTAAGATTCTCAATCCCAATTCGCTTGTTATTTTGTTCCTTTCCTTCAAATTGATGAATTGAACTTCAATGGATGTTGATATCACCATCAAATCTGAGAAATTAGAAGCCAACAACAATGAATAATGTTATTATATACTGAAACTTCTAACAGGTTGTGACCACATCAAGAGTGTTGTAGATAAACTTAACTTTTTTAATACCAACATGTGGATATTTGTACCCATCACCATCCCAAGCTCTCATCAGGTAAGAATCTTCCTATCCAACGAACTTCGATCTCATATTGGTATATACAAGTAGTTGATTTATCTGTTTCTCTCTACTGTGTGTTTTTCACCTATGCAAATTACTTAAAAAACTAGTGTATGTGAATCAACTAGAATGAATGCTTTTTCTTATGTGTGGTATATCTTGTTTGTCTAATGTCATTATATTTCTTTCTATAACTGAAATCTCTGTAATATCATTAAATTGGTACTCACCTACAAAATCAAAAACTAAGTTAGTTAAAAAATCAATAAAAGTAATACCTTTTTAGAGGGACCGTAATACTCTCACTGACACGTGTCTCATCAATTCCTTAATATTGTTGATCTCTAATGTCACACACCATGGAATTTCTTATTTTCCTTGAATAATCTGATAAATACTCCAAGAATTAGTTTCCATAATTAATTGTTGAATGAAGTTGTTTCTACAATAAATCAAACATACATGTATTGTTCTTGCTTCAGCCATCAGGCTTATAGTATCTGAGATCAACATACGTTTAGCCACCACTAAGTTTTCTCCAATATCCCTAACACAAAATGCAACTGAGTTGGGGATTGGGTTTCTCCCTGGATGCCCCATTAGTGTTACCCTTCAACCAGTCATTAAGTGGTTGTAACGCCCCGAATCTGGTACCCGAAATGCTACATAGTGCTCATAACCCTGAAGGACCACAAGCTAACCCATGACTGATATCTGTAGTTGTATACTGCATAACATACCGTATAATATAAAAACATGAACTGAAAGGCCATAAGATTCAAAACTGTAACATAAGATCTTATAAATCATAACATATGGATAGGGTATGAAATACCCAAAACAAAGCTGAAATAAGCTATCTAAACATACTATAGTCTGAAAAGCCTCTAAACATGACTGTTTGAATAAGGAGTTGATGGGACATGTCTCCAACTAACTCCAACTAATAAATTAACTAATGAGATATTAAAATGATGATCGTGTCCTTAGAAGATGAGGACTCACTTCTAACTCTGACTGCTGAGACTGGAATTAACTGATGCTCTAGAGCTCGTGTCTCTGAACCTACGGTAAAGACTCTATAGCGCAAATGTGTCAGTACTTTGAATGTACTAGTATGTATGTGGGGTAGGCTGAATGCATGGGGTTCATATGCATGAACAATATTGACTAACTGACTAATATGAGTGTGAAATACATGCATACATACATAGTAACTATAACTAAAATCTTAATAACGTGAGTTTACTGATAACTAACATGAGTAATGAATAAGTTCTGATAACTGATATAACTGATAACATGAGTGACTGTATCTGACAGTCCTAAATCTGATAGAACTAGATGAGTTCCGTATTGAATCTGAGTTGATTGTATCTGGCAGTCCTGAATTCTGTAGAACTATCTGAGTTCTATTACTGAGACTGCTTGGTTGTATCTGACCATCCTAGTTCTGTAACATGAAACTGTGGGAAGTAGTTATCTAACCTACATGCCCCAAATAATGCATTATAGCTGAATTGGGGTCCAATCTGTGCTCTAATTGGAAGGGTGTCAATACCTAGCCACTGGTAAAGACAACATATGAGTGACCCTCAACTAGCAGATTACTCTAATGAGAATGGTGGGAACCCTCAACTAGCAGGTTAAGCCACCTCATCTACTCTCAAATAGCAGGTATGATATCTCAACCTATGCTGGCTACGTAGTTTTGGAACATAAGGATTGCTCTTAAGAGTCACACCTTCTACTGGCAGGTGATTTCTCATCCTTGGGTTCACTCGGTGCTAATTTCTACTCCCATCTGAATAGACACTGAACATGGGTTACTGAATTGAACTGGACTGAGTTAACTGAGTTTCATTGACTGACAGAATATTACTGAGATTACTGAGTTTTCCTGAGTCATGAGACTGACTGAATTCTACTGAACATGGCTTGACTGAGAATCCCTTGAAAACATGACATTGGCTCTAGGTATACAACTAAATTGTCGGGTACAATACCCCCAGGACTGATGGAAGGAAATTGACAAAGCCTGACTTTCTTGAATACATGACCAACATCAACAATCCATAATATAATAAGTTAGGGATTTCACGAAGTACATGGTTATCATACTATCTAACATGAATGGGAATGCTTATAATCATATCATAATCTTATGTTTTAATATCATGGCATTCCAACAACATAAACATTTCACAATGATAGCATGGAAACCATATAAACATAAGAGGATGACATGCATGTCACATTTACTTTATGTTTTGGGTTATAAGGTATGATTTCTACTCTTCCAAGCATTTTATCCAACACCTTGCATGCACAATTAGGGCATAGGTAAAATCATCATATTACACATCATAAGCAACTAAATTCATGGATTTTATCTTGCATGTTAACATAATATCATAAAAAAAATGCAAAGATTCCAACTTTGAAATCAATCAATATCAACAACATGATTACAAATAACTCACAACATAAATACCATGATTTATAGATAAAACAAGGTTCTTGAGCTTCATGGATGGAAGGAATACATGAATGAGCAATATGTATACCTTGGTTCATAAATACATGAAGATTGACGGAGGAAATTCTTGATTTTGAATCTTCTATGAAAAGACCTAGGTTGTTCTTGAGAGATTTTTGAGGGAAAAGAGTATAATTTTGGTTCCCAATTGCTGAATCTTATGTTACAAGGCTTAAATAGGGGTGGGAAATTAATCCTAGACGCATCTTTTAATTTCAGTGAAAATTTCCCAAATTGGACCCCTGGCGCGACGCGGCGCTATCACACTGTGTCACTGGAATTTTACAATTGGAAAATTGAGGGATGGAGCGACGTGGAGCCATCGCGTTTCCACTTCCTTTATGACCTGGAAGTTTGGCGCGACATGGGAGAAATCGCGCTAAGACACTGGAAAAGGACAATTGCCATTTAGCTTGTGGCACGGCGCGCCACTGACCAATATGGCGCTGTTTTTTGATGGGAACTTGAAATAGTCATAACTTCTTGTCCGGTTATCGGATTTAAGTGAATCTTATATTGATGGAAAGCTTGTTGAAATTCCCATGTGACAAAAAGTGAAAATTTTAAAAATACCACATGTACAAATGAGGATTTATCTTTCAAAGAAAGCTTCTAACATTTTTTAAGACGATTTCAAGCTAGAAAAGAGTACGGGGTATTACAATATCTGCCCCTT
Organism: Capsicum annuum; assembly: GCF_002878395.1. Classification (NCBI taxonomy): domain Eukaryota; kingdom Viridiplantae; phylum Streptophyta; class Magnoliopsida; order Solanales; family Solanaceae; genus Capsicum; species Capsicum annuum. Next base: position 81,941,376 of record NC_061115.1, on the reverse strand, counting down.
GAGAATATTCTTCCTCAAATGAAACTGAGAGTGAGGGGAAGAACATAAACCATCGCACATACTGAACATGGATGACCTTTTAGCTGTCATGACTGATAACTAAACATATCATACTAGACATGCATATCTGATGCATGTGTAACTGATTCATGAATGCATGACTGAGTGTTCTGAGAAACTAAGTTTCTCACAATGAGAATGCATGTCTGATGTGTAATTATATAACTGAACTGATACATGAATGCATGACTGAATATGCAATGGTACTTGATACCAAGTTTGTGATGAACACCGAACATGAAATGGAGTAATCTTAAGGAGAACTGATACCTTGAGCTTGATCTGAGTAGGCGGAGAAGAGGTGAGGATACTTGGTATGCATGTCTGCTTCTGCTTCCCAAGTATCTCCCTCGATGAAATAATTTTGCCAAAGAACTTTAACTAGAGGGACTTTTTTGTTCTTCAGTCTACGAGTCTGATAGAGGGACTCCAAATCCCTTATTCACCCACCAACAACCTATTTACTCCTTGGGAAACCATTCTCTTATGCATGAAAGCATGAAAGCACCTCACAAAAAAACACAAGGACAGATGGAACCTCTATCTAAAAGATTCCTTTATTTATCTTCAAGCCCCTTTTAACCTAATCAAAACCATTCTATAAAGAAATGATAAAAATTGGACAAGAGCTCGAAACAAGACAAATTCCAAACCAATCTCTCCATTAGTTAGACACGATGAGGGTCGACAAGAAGACCTTAGGAAATTTATCCACCACCAAAACTGACCCAAAGAAGGACCTTCCAAGTTAGGGTTTTTAACCAAACAAAGTAATAAAGACACCTCTTTTTGGAGACAAATCTTTGAGTTTTAAGACATGATATAACCTTTCCCTTAATAATTAGGGAACGAAGTCGTCCTCTCATTCATGACCGACTCACTATAGAGCCAAACAATCCTGACAATCTAATAGTAAAAAACACAAGTGCAACCAAATCCATCCCTCAAATAATATCAAATTCCACCAAATTCGAGTTAAAAAATTTCCACTAAGACCATTTTATTACCAACAGATACCACACATCCTCATAGACTCTTTTGACAATCACAGAGTCACCTATCGGGGTAGAATTAAAAGATAAAAAAAGTTCAAAACAACCTTGGGACCAAAACAAAATACACAACCACTAATGAGGTCACATAAGAGAGAGGACCCTGAACCAAATAAACCACACGCATTACAATGAAAGGAGTTTTCAACATACCAATATCGGAGATAGAAGTAACACCCCTAGATCAAGAGCTAAAGAAGTAGCAACGAATATCCTATTTGCCCAAGCATAAACCCTTATGGGACACTTCCGTTTAACCAGGAAACCATGACTCCTTACCTTACCTTTTTCCAATCTCACCTTATTCCTTCTCATACCAATAGGATAAGACTGGCGCGACAAAGCTGTCACTATTTGGGTCAATAGATTAGTAGAATGTTGAAACTTTGCATTAGTAACCTCTCCTTGAGGTAACCGAGAATGAATGCCACCTTCTGAGATAGGGTTAGTGGAAAATGGTGGGACTCCATGAAAAAAATTAGAAGCTACAACCCTTGACCAAGTCTATGCCCCATGAGTTGGACTAGATCCATTTATGTTGTCCTTTAGTAGGACAGTTGAGTTTCTATAAACTCTAGATCTTGAGAAGACATGAGCTAAAGAGTGAACCAAAAAAGATTTAGAGAAGAGTTTAAGACCTCAGACTCCATAGCCCAAAAGTAGAATAACCAAGAAAGTAAAGTATTCCTAAATGCCTCGTAGCCTCCTGATTATAAGTGTGGTGCACGACACACCCATAAAAAAGACTCTACTTGACATGGCTTTGTGGACACCCTATGACACCAAAATCTAAAGCTCTGATACCAACTTAACATGATCCAAACCAAGGCCTTATTGTAATGGGCAATCCCAATCCCAATCCCAATCCCAATTAGGATCGAGAATTGGCCCCATTACCCAACCTAATTTTGTTAATGTATTCACTTAAGAGATTTCTATGTATTCCATAAGGTTTTCAAAATATACTAACCATGACCACTAACGCCTTTACCTTTTAAACCATTCCAAACCATTTTAGACCATGCCAAACATTTAAAGAATTTATAAAATCTAACCCATGAAAAACCTTCCAAAACCATTTATAGTTCCATTACTAAACCAAACCAGGCAAGAGTTCTAATGAAACTTCAATAATAGAGTAAAAACATTCTTTGAGGAATTTTATCAAATATGTTGAGGGCATACCTTTACCAAGACCAAAACCAATGCATAAACTACCATAATTAAGGTTACTAAAGACCCCTTTTGTTAAACCATAACCAACTAATGACCACATATGCAAACCATTACCAAAAATATGTAAAAACTTTGTTTAAACTAATACCAAACCATAAGCATGAAGACCCTCAATAATATTTCAAAATCCACCATTCCTAAACCAATGTTTAAAACACAATATACATGCCTTTATTTTTAATAACAATGAAGGAAGGAGTACATGATTTTTACAAGAAGATTCCAAAGAGAAACATGACTCTTGAGCTGCTTTGAAGAACGCATGAGAAACCCTAGCCTCTAATCTTCCAAGAGTGAGTTTGAGAGAGTATTTGATGTGTTATGATCCTTTAATAAGTGTTATAGAAGGCCATATAGGGTATATAATATGATAACACAAGGGTGGGTTTAGTAGGAGGAAATATCCATACTACCCTTGACTTAATAATTAAAACAAGCCATGTCTAGGGGTACAACTCCCCTTTACCACTCGTATCCAAGGGTACGAGTGGTACCCCAACCCGTACCCAACCTTTCCATGACCTTACCGACTGGTTTTTATATTACTCACTCTCTCTAACTCATACCTAAGGGTTTGAGTAATACCCCCCAACCATACCCACCAACCGTATAGTGGAAAGATTCCTCAAGACAACCTATACATGCACCATACGACTTGCGCTATGCCACTCATATGCTCATATATGACTCTTACCCATATGAGTCATTCCTTGGGTAGTAAATAAGACAAATTTACTACCTAGGTTATGATTAGACCCTCAAGATAGCTCATGATTCATTCCCAAGGGTAAGAGTGACTCCATTGATTTGTACCAAGCTAAAAAGGTCCAAAAATGATGAAATTTAGCAAGGTTCCTATTTTTTTTACAATCGGCAAACTTACCGATCTAAGATCCTTAAAGAGCTAAAAATCCGAGATACCAATACCAATTGAAGGAACCAACCAACCAAGGACCATCCATACCCCCACACATCAGAGATTACCGGATAAATGGACTCATACTAAAGAGCAAGCCTAATTTGATATAGAGTTTACCAAGATACACCACTATAAGAGCTTGAGTGTAACTACACACCACCAATTCCATGTTCAAGCCTATCCAAAGAACAAAGGAGTTAACTTAAGACACCAGGCTCTACTTTTTACATTTATAACAAAACACTATTCCACTTTCATCACCTTTATAATATGGAAACTATGAGTAAAGGACATGAGCAAACCCATATCCAACGATTTATAAACAAAAGTACCCAGTCTATGATTGAACACCAAAATTATGCAATAATGAAACCATGAAATATTCATAAAAACTATGTATCACCAAACCCAACAGAACTATGGTATATCTCCCAACCATAATAATTCAAGCTACCCTTACATACCTGCAGTATGATTTATCCATCAAAAGATCTAACATCATTTATCATTTCACAATAGATTTTCACCATCTATTTGATATGATTTATGTATATGTACATTGGGTTATTATCTTGGTTTTGATTTATATTTTTGGCTTAGTTATTGGTTGGTTTGGGTGATTGGTATTGATTTTTTGGTGGATCAACTTAATTCTGTTAACATCAGATATAGGCTTATCCTAATGTCACCACATTGTTGATATATTGTATGGTTATATGTTGAAGTTCATTCGAGTCAGGGTATATATTGGTTGGTTAGGTTGGGTGTTGGGATGGTCCCTGGTCCGGGTTGGACTCAAGATTGCCCATTACGATCAGGCCCCAGTTTGAGTCGTGTCAAGTTGGTATTAGAGCCTTAGGTTTTAGTATCATAGGGTGTCCATAATATCATGTTGAGTAGAGTCTTACTTATGGGTATGTCATATACCACACTTATAATTAAGAGGCTACAATGCATTTAAGAATGTTCCACTTTTTTGGTTTTTTTACTTTCGAGTGATGGAGTCTAAGGTCTTGAACTTCTCTCTGAATCTTCTTTGGTTCACTCTCTGGATCATGTCTTCTTAATGATCTAAAGTTTGTGGAAACTTACCTGTCCTACTCGAGGACAATATGAATAGATCTAGTCCAACTCATGAAGCACAAACCCATCTAAGGGTTGCAACTTCTAGTTTTCCTCATGGAGTTTTATCGGTCTCCACTGACCCTATCTCAGAAGGTGGTACTCATATTTGGTTACCTCAAGGAGAGGTTACCAATGTTGAGTTTTGATGTTTTATTATTCTATTAGCCCAGATAGTGATAACTCTATCATATCAGTCCAGTTATATTGGTATGGGGAGGAATGAGGTAAGGTTGGTAAATGAGTAAGGTAAGAGGGTATTAGTTTCCTAAACCAAAAGAGAGGCTAAAGGTATAATGGTAAATAGTCCAAAAAAAAGAGTTGGGTGAGCACTAAATCTTATTTTATATCTTTATTCCCTACCTAGATTCATTGGGAGACAGGTGTTTTTAGATTGGTACATCCTTCTAGGGAACAAGGTTCCCAGTCTCAGGCCACTGGGGCCCAATCTGCATTATCCTATCCTCTTTATAGATTTTTTGGTCGGTTACACCGTGGTTTTTGTGATGAAGGAATTGGTGTTTTTGTTGTGGTCAAGTGGGTCACATGCAACGAGAGTGTCCCATAAGGATTGTTGCTTCGGCAAACAGGATATCAATTGCTTCTTCTTTAGTTTTTGCACCCACAGGTGCTACTTCTAGCTCTGATATTGGTTGGGATTATCTCAATATTCTTACTATCCCTCAAAAGTATGAGGCGTCTTATAATTTCGACACTAGTATATTGGAAACTCTTTTCTTTGAGGTCCTCTCTCTTTTGTGGCCCCATTTGTGGTTGTGTATTTTAGTTTTAGTCCCAAGGTTATTTCAGACTCTTTTTTCTTTTGTTTCTACCCTGGTAGGTGACTTTGTAATTTCAAAAGAGTATATGGGAGTGTGTGGTATCTATTGGTAATAAAATAGAATTGGTGGATTTGTTTGACTCGAATGTGGTGTATTTTGATGTCATTCGGGGGATGAATTGGTTGAACTTATGCTTTTCATTATTAGATTGTTGAACTTTTTAGGCTCCTTGGTAAGTTAGTTTTAAAATGGGATAATAGTTTTATTCCCTAGCTATTAAAGGAAAAGTTATATTATATCTTAAACTCGAAGGTTGATCTCCAACGGGTGTCTTTATTATTTTATTTAGGTTAAAGATTCTAACCCGAAAGGTCTTTTTTTACATTTGATTTTAGTGGTGTATAAGTTTCTTGGGGTCCTTTTCAGCGACCCTTATGGCGTCTTTCTAATGGAGAGGTTGGTTTGGGATTGGTCTTGTTTTGAATACTTGTTCAAATTCTATTCTTTGGTATAGAATGGTTTTGATTGGATTAAAGAGGCTTGGAGGTTAATGAAGGGATCTCTTGGATAAAGGTTTCATCAGTTTTAATGTTCCTATGTGGAGTATTTTCACTCTTGAATGCATAAGGGGAATGGTTTTCCCTGGGGTGGACCTTATATGTATATTCCATTTTACATGGGGTATTTTGATAGTATTGAATGGTGGTTAGTAGATCCTAGGCTTGAATGTAGATGCTTGACCTTGGTAAAGAGAGCATGTTAGCTTGGGGATATCAATGTGGGAGTTGCAGGAATAAATTGATGGGTTAGATAAGGTTGATGACTTGAGGAATACAATAGTGGTAAAGTTATGACTTGTAGATCGAACGTTCAGGATGAGCAGATGGATTGGGGGTTAAGTCATTAGACGGGATAGATCATGGAACTAACATGTGTCTTTGTCCCTATACTTGTACTTTATTGTTAGAATTCAATTGATTATTAAATTTATGATTTTAAATGTGGGTTTTGGCATAATTGAGGGCTTTAACATGATTATTCATTTAATTGATTTTCCATGGATTACGATGCATTATTCACACTTATTTATGTTTATGAACATTGTCGGATGCATGAGAATGTTAAATAGATTTTGGGGTACTATGGATTCCCCAATTACTTGGTTTTGGTCTTGATCTTGGAAATTATATTCTCACAAACTATTTATGAAATTTTCATTGAATATAATTTTATCATATGATTTGACTATTCTTAAATCTTTGCATTGCATAAATGATTTAAGGAACATGAATTGATTTTGGTTGGATTCAAATGATTTTGAAAAGGCCTTGGGTGCCATATTTTAATTTTGAATAATTTTGGTTTAATTGGAAACCTTGGAGTCAATTTTGTCTCATGGTTTTTCATGTCTATATTGGGCTCTAGGTACGCATAGGGATGAAGGTTGGTAGTTAATCTAGAATTCTCTTTTAGTGGTGAACTTCAAGGAAAGTTTGAGTTTCATATTCTAGTGACACTCTTCTCTCTTGGTTAAGAGATTATTCTACTAGTGTTGCATGTATTCTTATAGCACTTATGACTAAGGTTCACATTATGCATTCGCCTTGTTCCCTGGATATGAGCCTTGACCTTGTGTTAAGTTACTCATGGTATGTGTGGTTGTATTTCTTTCAGTGTTCAGTCTTAAGGACTCCTTTTATGGAATAGTTTAGTCGGGATGTTTCTTTATTATGGTCTAGGTGGTTATTGTGAAGGACGTCATGCCTATAGTACCGTGTCTTATCTCTGGAATCTTGCCTTGGGAGGCACAGATACCTCTTATAATTTGGTTTCTTGAATGAATTTTCTGATCTTTGGATGGTAGTAGTTTGAAAACATGGTGATCTATTGAAATGAGAAATGTAGAAGCACCTAAGTGGGGAAGATTCTAGGGTGGCTACTAAAAATTAAGGTTTTGGAAAGTGAGGTAAGATTGTTGTCATGAAAAGTGGTTAGGAAAGGAATAGGTGGTGGAAAATCCTTGTGAAAATGATAGAGGGTGCTAGATCTTTTGATGGATAGATCATACCCGGGTATATAAGCGGTAGGCTTGAGTGTTGTGGTTAGTAGATATACCAATAAGCTGTGTAGTGTACCTGAGAGGTCTGGTAAGGCATGGTTTTATGAATTATTTTCATGGCTTAATAGTTGTATGATTTTGGGTGTTCAATTATAGGTTGGGGGTATTGGTTATAGTGGTTGGACATGGTTTGCCCATGTCTTTTACTCATAGTTCTCTTGTTATAATGGTGATGGAAGAGGAGTAGTGTTTGGGGATAGATGTAAGGAGTAGAGCCCGGTGGCTTAAGTTAACTCCTTTTAGCTTTGGTTAGGCTTGAAAGGGAAGTGGTGGTGTATAGTTAGATTCAAGCTCTCGTAGTGATATGTCTCGATAAATTCTAAGTTGAACTGGACTTACTCTCTAGCATAAGTCCATTCATCCGATAATCTATGTTGTGTGTAAGTATGAATGGTACTTGGTTGGTTGGTTCCTTTGGGTGGTATTGGTATCTTAAATTCCTCGTTCTTTAAGAGGGTCCCGATGAGGATCATAGAATGGTAAGTTTGTCAGTTATGAACAAAAGGTGTGGCTTCAGTAAAGGTTCCATGGTGGAACTAAAAGTTCGAGAAAGTTTTTTGGAATAGAAAAAGGGACACGATGTCTAAGTGTTCGTGTTAGTTCTTTTTTTTAGAAATTCGTGCGTAAGGTGTGTGTTCTTCAACATGTCTTTTTTTTTTCTAACTTGGTTAAAGGTAAGGAATGGTTCCTCTTGCATCTTTGTTTTCTAACTTAGTTAGAGATCTGAATGGAAGTGTTGGGGTGTAAGTCGTGCTTGGGGTATGTTATGATCTTCTAATCTTGGGTTGTGTTCTTGTCCCCTATTTCGGTTGGAGGAAAGTTTGATGTGTGTTAATATGTTATGTCATTCTTCTTATTACCCTTACCCATCATTCAAGGATGAATGATCCTAGTGAGAGAGACTAAAATATCCCAAGTCTTGGACCCTTGCAAAATTTTCTTTGGTTTTAGACTTATGGACTTGGTACAGCTCAAGGGTACCACTTGTACCCTTGAATATGAGTTAGGGGTTGTATTGAGGGTTCACTCGTACACTAGTCAGTATGTTTGTCTTGGACACTGCCCAAGATACGGCTCACCATAGTACGAGTCGTATAGAAATATACGAGTGGTGTAAGTCAAGTCATATGGTGCTTGAATGCGTTGTCTTGTGGAATCTGCCCATGGTATAATTGGTGGGTACGATTTAGTGTACCACTCGTACCCTTAAGCATGAGTTAGAGAGGTGTGATTCATATAGGAACCAAAATATAGGGTATTGGCAAGGTCTTGGTTATAAGTTAGGGGTACGACTTGTACCCTAGGATACAGATGGCATGGATAAGTCGTACCCTACTTCGTGGCATGTTTTAATTTTAAGTCAAGGGTAGTTCGGACATTTACTACTTCAAAACCCTTATGTACTCACATTATATAATCCTTGGTAGCCCTTCCTAACACTTGTTAAAGAATTAAAACACTTCACATACTCTCTCAAACTCATTTTTGAAGATTGGAGGCTAAGGTTTCTCAAGTGTTGTTCAAAGGGGCTCAAGAGTCATGTTTCTCTTCGGAATCTTCTTGTATAAAGAATTTACTACTTCCCTCATTGTTAGTTCCAACTAAAGTCATGTGTATTGTGTTTTAAACATTGATTTATGAATCATGAATGGTGGTTTTCAAAATATATGTTGAGGGTTTTGATGCACATTGTTTGGTATTAGTTTGAATTATGTTTTTACATGTTTTTGGTAATGGTTTGTATATGTGGTTATTGGTTGGTTATGTTAACAAAAAGGGCCTTGAGTAACCCTAATTATGGTGGTTTATGCATTGGTTTTGGTCTTGGTAAAGGCATGCCCTTAACATGTTTGATAAAATTCCTAAATGAATGTTTTCACTCTATTGTTGAACTTTCATTGGAACTCTTACATGGTACGTTTGGTAATTGAACCCTAAATGGATTTTTTGGTTTTGCATGGTTTAAATGGTTTGAATGACATAAATGTTTTAAACATTTGGCATGGTCTAAAACGGTTTAGATTGGTTTAAATGGTAAGGTTTTGGTGGTCATTGTTGGTCTATTTGAAAAACTTGTGGGGTGCACGGGAACCCCCCCAAGTGAATGCACTAATTAAATTAGTTTGAATAACGGTTATGGTTCAATTGATAGTGCTTATAGGGTACATGGAATCCCCCAAGTAGTTTAATATGGTAAATGGAAGGGTACATGGGAATCCCTTATCCATAAATGGTTGGTTATGGACAATACTTGCAACTTATGGTCAGTATGGCGATACCACTATTAATGGACTTGGTTGATAACAAATATTTTGGTTGGTTGCTTGGTAATGGTTTAAATTGGGCAATAATGGAGGGGTGTGTAGCAAAGCCGTGGAAGGTGGAGGTCTCGAGGGGACCAAAACTGGAAACTCATATTTGCCGATGTGAGGTTTGGTCCTAGTGACCGTGTGCATGATGTCACACTTTATATTTTGGGAGATGTACAAGTCATCCCAGGTTTTCTTCCCTGGTTGTATGGATTCACGTATCGGGGCCCTTTCAGTGAGGAGAGCTAAACCCATATAGCCCGTGGGTGGTTTAGGACGGCAAAGCTACACAACCCAGGTAAGGGTTTTAGTGGCATACTAAACCCAGTCCACTTTCTCGACATGGTTATGTATATCTATATGTATGGTTGTGTATATGGATGGTTTTTACATAATTTTATAAATGACATTATTTTCTCCTTATCCTAAGTGCATGCTAGAATTCACCCGCAAACTTGTCTTTGGGCAGCTGTGTACCCATGCTATTCAGGAACCGGACATTCTACTCCACCTGCCTTGTGATCGCATTCGGGGACAGTCGATGTTGGATTGAAGTGGTGAGCTTACATAGTTCGAAAGGTATCTATTTTATGTCATGGTTTACTTTATGTAATTTTATCTTTTATAGACTTGGTTTATGGTTATGCCGGGGGCATGTCCCGACTAGATACTTTTTGGTTGGTCGAAAGGCTTTGCATGGACAACTGTGGACTTGGGTATGGTATAGATTGGATATGATTTATATATATGTAGATTAGGTTATTATCTTGGTTTTGATTTATGGTTTTGGCTTGGTTATTGGTTGGTTTGGGTGATTGGTATCGGTTTTTGGGTGGATCGACTTGATTGGGTTGGCCTTGGATATAGGCTTATCCTAAAGTCACCACACTGTTAATACATTATCTAGTTTTATGTCGGAGTTCATTCGACTCAGGGTACATGTTGGTTGGTTAGGTTGGGTCTTGGAATGGTCCTCGGTCTGGGTTGGACTCGAGATTGCCCATTGCAACAAGGCCTTGGTTCGGGTCGTGTCAGGGTTACTTCGGTAGAAATGCCCAACTGTGCCCAAATACATAAACACAATTATAATCAACAGTGTTCCACTAAAAGAAGACAATCAAAATATGGATACCAATCCCACGACCTGGTAATATTAGTACAAGAGCTTCTAAGTATGATAATAGAAAATACAACCCATAAGTCTAAAATAGTCAATACATTCGTCTCGAATACAAAAGACTGAACAAGGATAAAGGGAAATGGGAGACACAAAACTCCAGGAGCTCACCCTGTCTCCGGAAGATCAACACCACACAATCTTAACTCTTTGGCGGCAACTAGTACTCAGGTCTGCATAAAAAAGGTACAAAAATGTAGTACCAAAATAACGTGTACTCAGTAGGCATCATCGGCTGACCGAGCTAAATCTATATATAAATATAATATAAAGCAAGATAATATCTCTAAGTCAAGGTACAGAAACAAACCTGAATCATCTTCATTATCAGTGTATAAAATAAATGATCAAACTAGAATGATAATACGACATATCATATCTATACACGCCAATACCATCATATATAAGGAGTAAATGATCCGAAAGTGTACACTGAGGCTAATACGATTACAACCTCGTAAATACCAAGTTGGCGTACAAACACCATTGGAGCATAAAGAAAAAGAACTCATCACGGCGTCCCATACCATCGAGAGTACACCCAAAAGAACATAACGTAAATTACTGATCATGGCGTTCCATACCACCAGAGAGTGCGTCAAAGGATCAAATCATCAATGTATATAGCTATATAACCAACTTCTCCTTTTCCATAGTTTTCCAAATTACCATCAACGGCTATTTTCCCACATCCATAATCATCAACCAACACCGTAATTGAATAACATATATCAAAGTACTAATATCCATAACCATATCACCATATAGATATCTATATCATCAATATACTCTACCTACTCATTATTAGCTAACCAATGATTATTAATAAACCACCAATTCGTTAGTCATCAATGACCTCTAATTATTAGCCTAATTGATTCCTTACATAATCTTTATTCACAGGATGACATCTAACCATTATTCACTAAATAGCCAACATTCAACATCTAGTCAAGATTCACTACTAGAACATAGACGCCATTTAACCAATGATCATTTCTAATCATCACAATCACACTACTCACTAGCTAGAAAAGGCCCTAATCATCATTTGAACACTTATTTGTCTATCAGCTAACGTCTCTTATTATCTAGCATCATTTAATCTACAAATCCTCATTTAACAACTAATCAACATCATAACCTAGTCATCAATATCACAAACCATCACCAATGCTAACCTATGATAATCTTTAGACACATAACAACCATAATTGCTAGTTACTACATTTCAACTAAACAAGGTTCATTAACTAGTACTCTAGATTTCTAGCCATCAAGTGGTATAAACACTTAATAGCCAACTAGCTACCACATAGCTCATTCTAATAGGTAAAATTCCTTCATTAATCCATTTATTCAAGGATAAATACACCCACTAGGTGAATTCTTAATTCTATGCAAGATTTCACTTACCAACTAGTCTTAACTCAATATTCGACATATTCTACTTCTACTTACTATATAGCACTAACATGAGCTACGCCACTTAGCAAGTGATTAGTATGGAAGAATTATAACTGACATCCCAAGAAAATCATCATACCCTCAAAGTAAATATAGATGTAATCATATAAAGGCATAACCATACATAAACATATATATGCTTACCATACATAACATCGTTATATCCCCCAGACTTGCCAGGCATCATCATATCATCAATATATCCTCCGGACTTGTTGAGTATCATCATATCATCAATACATCCTCCAAACTTGTTGGGTATTATAATATCTTCAATACATCCTCCGTAGTTGACGGGTATCATTATATCATCAATATATCCTCCGAACTTGCCAGGTATTATCATATCATGAATATGTCCTCTGGACTTGCTGGGTATCGTCATATCACTAATATATCCTCTGGACTTGCTGGGTATCATCATATTATTAATAAATCCTCCAAAATATTTGGGTATCATTATAACATCAATATATATGTACAAATAGATCAATAATAAATGCAAGTCCAACAAGGGATAGAGTGAAAGAGAAGGAAGGAAAGACATACCATCGTACCTCATTATTTATTATCAACACAATATATTAATAGGTGCATGAACATGTGAATTCATATAATATGAATACTCAATATATTACCGGTCTTAACCTAATCATTAGCAAGGTTAAATACAAAGTCATAGTTATATCTTCTAGAGTCCTTTTTATTAGCATGATCTGCATTATTAGCACACAAGAGGATTTTTAGCACAAACATTAGTTAGTCACTAGGCTTGAACATAATATGAGAAATAACATAATCTAAGGCTCACATGGTAATTTAGTCAATGGCTTAAGTGATAGCATAGTCATGGGCTCAATCTATAAGTCATTGCATTGCTATACAAGCATTATCAATAATTAGCAACCAATCATGCACTTCATTTCCAATACCAACATCATGAATAAACCATTTATCAGTGTTAGCCATCATATTACTAAAGGCACATCCTATGCGTTTAACAAGTATCTAGGTCCCTAATAAAACCACATAGTCCAAGCTTAAGGCAAGTCAAGCTTCACTTTTAATACACCCAAATTCCTCTTCAAGTCTAACTTCTACCAGGGACTAAGCTAAGCCATCTAAGTCATGTATAGAGGTCTATCAATCCACATTAGTTCTATAGTACAATTCTTCCTCAAGTATTGCTCTTAATTCATCCAAAACATCTAGGGCAATTTTCACAACTATGCACAACTAAGGTCAACTTACTCTTTAATATAAGTGACAAGGTCCCTCCCGTCTAACTAGAACAACTAGAGAATTCTTATGCTATTCATGAGATAAATAGTCCAACTAACCAAGGTTCTAGTCTATAGGTCAAGTATCACACTTTATGAGTTCAATAGCCTAAGTGCTTTAACTAATCCCAAAATTACCATCTATCTTTCCAACAGCTAAAACCCCTACCACTCTTAACAAGATATCAAAGTCATACTATAATAAAGAATTTAACCAGAAGTAAGCCTAGCCTACCTCAAATCTAAATATAGCTCACGAATCAACAACCTTTGCTTTCCCTTTCTGCAAAGCTTCATCAAGGAGCCAAGCTATCAAAACACAATCTATGCGTTATTACAAGAATATTAATACCCATATTGCACCATTATGCTTCGGGTCCAAAACGATACCAAACACCTCCAAGTGGGTTCCACATATGGAAAATGAGCTTTCGAGACTAACCCATTGTTCAAATACCATTAGGGAGTTATATCCCTCAAGAATTTGGTGCAAACTAAGCATATTTGGGCTAAAGTCAAGTTCTCAAGCCATTTGGGATTTTGGGTCAAATAGTCAAGAATTCAACACTAAATTGAAGGATTCATTCCTTAGATTCGTTGTTAATCATGAATATGCAAGTTATTCAAGCTTCCAATCAACACCCAAGACTCAATTTGTGAACTACATACTTTATTAGGGTTTATGGGGCTCAAAGCAATGGCAGAAAGGCCAATTCTCGACAAAAAAGGCATTTAAATACCCCTTCCCAGGTCCTCGGTTCACGTGATCACATGAAGGTGGGCTGCAATTGCAGCATCGCAATTGCGGTACCTTCTGCTGCACCAGATGAAAACTTAAACTTGGAGTAAATTCCAAGTTTCAGCCAATACCTAAGGATGCATCAAAAATCCAATATGAGCAAGCGAAATATGAAACCACACTAATTTTGACATTCTGGACACATTGGAAAAGTCATACTTTCCATCCGAGGTCGGTTTGACGTTATGTGGGCCCCATACTTGAATTTTCAATTTATCAATATTTTGACTAATAGATCAAAATACGTTCGGGTACAGTGGGACCCAAACCCAAGGTCTTCCTAATATAATATCTATATTCCAAAGCTGCTGGCGCAGTTAAAATTCATATTTGATATTAGTTTACTGAGGTTTTTTCCCTGGGGCTATTTGGAACTAGCGACGACTTTTAAATAGGAAAATAGTTCTAAAAACCAAACAAACTACCATGTAACCGAAATATCAGTTCTAGCAGTCATAAATGACTTGGGGAAGTTGTAATGGTGAAAATAAATAGAGTCATGAGAAATAACTTGAAGGATCATTACAATATCCACTACTAAGAAACTTTCGTCCCCAAATGTTAAAGATGAAGAAAATACCTGAAGCTTCAAACAGGTGAGGATATTGGGTCCACATATCGCTCTCAAGCTCCCAAGTGGCCTCCTCCACTGGGCAGTGCCTCCACTGAAACTTAATTATAGGAATCTATTTGGTACACAACTGCCTCATGTCACTAGCTAAAATAAGCATGGGTTCCTCCACAAAGGTCAACTGTTCATCCAATTGGACTAAGTCCCACCTAAGCACATGAGATAGATCAGGAATATATTTTCGCAACATGGAGACATGAAAAATCGGATGAACAACAGTAAAACTTGGAGGCATGGCTAACCATAGGCCACTTTGCCACTTGCGCGGTGAATCTCAAAAGGACCAATATACCGAGGTTTGAGCTTACCTTTCCTTTTAAACCTCATCACACCACTCATAGGTGAAACACAAAGGAACACACGATCACCAACTTCGAATCTCAAGGTACGGAGCCTACGGTCAGCATAGCCTTCTGCCTACTCTAGGCTGCTCTTAACCTATCTTGAATCACCTTGACTCTATCTAATGTGTCCTGAAACAATTCTGTACCACGAGGTCTCACCTCAAAAGTCTTAAACTATCCTATCAAGAATGATATCTCCTGCCATACAAAGCCTCATAAGGCATCATCTCAATACTTGAATGATAGTTGTTATTGTATATGAACTCTTCAATGCTAAGTACTGATCCCACTGTCCTCCAAAATCCATAACACAGGTTCAGAGCATAACTTTAAGCACCTGAATAGTCTGCTCGAACTAACCATCAGTATGCAAATGAAAAATGGTACTCAAATCCACTCGAGTACCTAACTCTTCCTGGAACGCTCTTTAAAATTGCAAAGTAAACATAGAACCACGATCTGATATGATTGAAATGGGCACCCCATACAAATGAATTATCTCCAGAACATAATTATGTACTAAATTTTCAGCACTGAAGGTCATCTGAATAGGAATGAAATATACCGACTTGGTCAAACGATCCACAATAACCCAAATACCATTAAGACCACGTGAAGTATGAGGTAAACCACTATTGAAATCTATAGTAATTTATTCCTATTTTCACTTGAGAATGGGCAACCTATGAGTCATTCCTCCAAGATGTAGATGCTCGGCCTTAACTTGTTGACCACATAGGCAACAAGCCACAAAGTCTGCCAAGTTTATCTTCATACCATCCCACTTGTAATGCTACCTCAAATCTCTATTCATCTTAGCAGTACCGGGATGAATGGAATATCTAGAAATATATGCCTCATAAAGAATTTGAATCAAGTCATCAAGTCGAGGAACACAAATATGACCCTGGAATCTCAAGATACCCTCAAAATCTATGATATGCCTCTCAGACTCACCACTTACCACCTGATCACGGAGGAAA
The DNA here is from genome assembly GCF_002878395.1 of Capsicum annuum. Classification (NCBI taxonomy): domain Eukaryota; kingdom Viridiplantae; phylum Streptophyta; class Magnoliopsida; order Solanales; family Solanaceae; genus Capsicum; species Capsicum annuum. The sequence goes on along the minus strand of NC_061115.1, from coordinate 81,925,096 downwards.
CACAGCTTGCTATCCTCATATTGACGATCATAAATCACTCAAATAGGGTGGACCTCGCCTCCACATAAGCCAAAATCCTTGTAGGATCCAAAGTATCAAGGTGAACCATCAAATTGGCTAAGGACTGAATGTCCCGTGCATTGGCCTTTGAGAAACTGATATGCATGCATAGCTACCCATACTTACTGCCTTGCTACTCAAGGCATCAGCTACCATATTTGCCTTACCCGGATGATATAAGATGGAAACATCATAGTCCTTTAGCAACTCCATCCATACACATTGTCAAGTATTAAGCTCTCACTGGGTCATAAGATGCTGAAGGATGTGATGATCAGTGAAAATCTCACAATGCACCCCATACACATATTGCCTCCAAATTTTGAGTGCAACAACTACTGCCACTAACTCTAAATCATGAGTAGGGTTATTGTGCTCATGCACTTTAAGCTGTCTAAAAGCATAAGTGATGACACAACCCTGCTGCATCAAAACACAACCAAGACCAATACCCAAAGCGTCACAAAACATGGTGAATCCCTCACCCTCAACAAAAAGAGTTAACACTGGAGCAGAAGTAAGATAATCCTTGAGCTCTCCAAAGCTCAACTCACACTCCTCTGACAATCGAAAAAGAACTTCCCTTTGAGTCAATCTAGTCATAGGGGCTGAAATAGTGGCAAAGCTCTCAACAAAGTGCCTATAATAATCGGGCCAAACCAATGAATCTATGAACCTTAGTTGAAGACGTAGGCCTAGCCCAATCATGAATCATCGAAATTTTTGTTGGGTCTACCATGATACCAGCTTTAGATATCATATTTCCAAGGAATGGCATTGACTTAAGCCAAAACTCACATTTACAGAACTTGACCAAAAGCACATGATCTCGCAAGGTTTGGATAAAGATCCTTAAATATTACACATGCTCCTTACTACTCCTCAAATACTCAAGAATTCATCAATGAACATAATAACAAAGGAGTACAGATAGGGCCTGAACACATAATTCATCAAATCCATGAATGTGGCTGGGGCATCAGTCAGCCCGAAAGACATTACCAAGAGCTCATAATGACCATAACGGGTCTTGAAAGCAGTCTTTGGGATTTTCTCAACCCGAATCCTTAGCTGATGATGACCGAATCTCAAATTGATCTTAGAAAACATGGTTGCACCCTAAAGCTAGTCGAATAAATCATCGATGTAAGGCATAGGATAAAGGTTCTTCACAGTCACCTTATTAAGATGCCTATAATTAATACCCATATGCATAGAGCCATTTTTATTCTTTACAAACTGTACAGGAGCTCCCCATGAGGATACACTTAATCTAATAAAATCCTTACCAAGAAGATCTTGAAGCTTAGAATTTAGCTCCTTAAGCTCGGTATGGGCCATATGGTAAGGTGCCATAGAAATAGGTAAGGTCAATAGAAAACTCAAGCTTACAGTCAGGGGGAATACCAGATAGGTCGGTAGGAAACACATCAGAGAACTCATAAACAACAGGAACAAAGTCAAGTGACGGACTCTCTTTACGAGTATCACATATATAAGCAAGATATGAATCACAGCCTCTCGATATAAGTTTTCTAGATCAAATATAAGAATAATCCCTATCATCTCATGGCTAATCGCTTTCTGCTATATGATTGGGGGTACGCCGGGCATGAATAAGGTAATGATCTTGGCAAAATAATCCATGATCATGTAATAGTTGGATTACCAGTCCATACCTAAAATCACATTGAAATTAAGCATAACCAGAATAATAAGATCGGCATAAGTATCAGCATCACTAATTGTCACAACACATGATCTAAATACTTGATCCACTACTAAAAATTCACCCACGAGAGTAGACACATATAATGATGCAGATAATAAATCATTAGTCAAGTCCAACTGTGGTGCATAATAAGCAGATATATAAAAATAAGTGGATCCAAGATCAAACAAAGCAAGAACCGACTCGCTTCACACCAAAATCATACCTATAACTACATCATCCATAGTCTTAGCCTCAGGTCTAGCGGAAAATGCATATAACTGACCACGTCCGCCACCTAGCTGGGAACGTGGACAACCTTCTGTCCTACCTGAGTACCACCTCGAGCACCCTGATAACTACCTCTATGACCTCGTGAACCACCTGAGGGATAAACTATCTAAATAGGGGTAGCACCCTGGGCTAGAACAAATATCGCCCCACGACTAGGGCATTCTTGCAAAAAATGATTAGAAAGACCACAAGTAAAACAAGAGTCACAAGCAGAACCAAAAATCATAGATCCAGCTAAACCGGAGTAACCACAACGTCTAGCACGACCCATAGATGAAACTCTCAAAGATTGATCACCGCCCTTACCAGCGTGACCATTAGTACCAAATCAACCTCTGTCAGTAGTCTGAAGAGCTGCCAGAACTGGTCGAGTAGTCTGAACTTGAGGATAAAAATATGGATGCGAAGGATATGTAACATGAGAAATACCACCTCTGAATCGAGAACTACTACTGCTCCCACCAAATATGCCCTGGTACTTAGGCCTTTTATCACGACCCTCATGATGCATGTCTTCTATCACTCTAGCATGATCTAAAAACTCCACAAAGGTCCTACCTGTAGTCTCGGTCCTCTCATAAAGCAGTAAACTCTCTCATACCCAGTATCCAAAATAGAAGTCTCATACCTGGTCGACTCATCAAAATGGGCCTCAAACTTAGTGATTGTCATAGAACCTTTCTTCAATATGGTGAACTGATCCTTCAGTCGATCTCTAAGGCTGCGCGACATATACTTCTTTAAGAGTGTCTCGAAGAACTGAGTCTATAATAGGGGAGAAGATCCAACTGACTTAGAACTCATAAAACCTCTCCACCAGTGTCGAGCAAATAAACCAACTAAAATATGGTGTAATCTACACCACGAGTATCAACAAGGCCTAATCCACAGAGCCTATCCTTGAAAGCAGTGAGAAACTTAAATGCATCATCTCCAGGAGAACTAGAAAATCTAGGCAGAGTTAACTTCAAAAATCTATGCAGCATCTTTTGCTCCTCAGCAGACATAGCAGGCTAGGTCGCAACTGGCTAAGAAGCCATTGACTGAACAACTGCTGACAGAGAAGAAACTTAACTCCAGGAGCTACAGTTGCAGGCTGTACTCCTACCCCAATAGTCTGTGCACCATCTGATGACGCACCACCAATAATACCTAATAGTTGAATCAAGGCATCTTTAAGCAATGGAGAGGAAATATAACTTGGCAAAGCCTGGACTGGTCCCTGGACCACCTCTAGCTGCGGTAGAGAAATCTTTGGCTCAAGTGCAAGAATGGGTTTGGGGGAGACGGTCCATCCTGGTCCCTAACTGGGGACACCTCATGAGGCTATCCTTGAACAGAAGTAGGATCCCTAGGCTCAATCTCATAATCCCCATCTCACATAGAGGTAGCATGTGTCCTTGGCATCTGCAAAAGAGTAAAGTCAAGGAAATATTTTACAAACCAACTCAGACTCTTAGCACGATATGAGTGAAAGAAGTGAATGACTCTTAAGAATGTTCCAAAGATAGGAAACGAACGTCAACGTTCTGATTCACAGGATTCTATTAGACACTTGCTCTTGTACCAACAATATCATTAAAACCAAGGCTTTGATGCCAATTTATCATGACCCAGTTCATGAATCATGATGGTACCTACTAAAAACCATAGTTGGTAAGGCAACATTATGACTCGAAGCTAAGGCAATGGGTTACTTTAGTAGAAATTCCTAACGAGGCTCAAATACACAAACACAATTATAATCAACAGTGTTCAACTAAAAGAAGACAATAAAAATATAAATATCAATCCCACGACCTCGTAATATCAGTACAAGAACATCTAAGTATGATAATAGGAAATACAACCCATAAGTCTAAAATAGTCAATATATCCATCTCAAATATAAAAGACCAAACAAGTATAGAGGGAAGCAAGAGACTCGAAACTCCAGGAGCTCACTTTATCTTTGGAAGATCAACACTGTACGTTCTCAACTCAACGGCAGCAACTAATGCTCGAGTCTACACTAAAAAGGTACAGAAGTATAGTATGAGTACTAAAATAATCGGTACTCAGTAGGCATCATCGATCGACTGAGCTAAATTATGATATAAAGATGATATAAAGCAAGATAATATCTCTAAGTTAAGGTACAGAATCAAACCTGAATCATCTTCATTGTCACTATATAAAATAAATTATCAAACTAGAATGATAATATGACATATCATATCAATACACGCAAGACCATCATATATAAGAAATAAATAATCCAAAAGCAAAAAACGACACTAATATGAATACAAATGCATAATTACCAAGTTGGAGACAAATATCCATTAGAGCATAAAGTAAAAGAAGTCACCACGGCATCCCATACCACCAGAGAGTACAACCAAAAAACATAACTTAAAGAACCCATCACGATGTCCTATACCATCGGAGAGTGCATCAAAGGATCAAATCATCAATATATATAGATATATAACCAACTTTTTCTTTTCCATGGTTTTCCATATTCCCATCAATGGCTATTTGCCCATATCTATAATCATTAACCAATACCCTAATGGAATAACATATATAAAGTACTAATACCTATAACCATATCACCATATAGCTATCTATCTCATTAATATACTCTACCTACTCATTATTAACTAACTGATGATTATTAAAAAACTACCAATGCACTAGTCATCAATGACCTCTAATTATTAGGCTAACCGATTCTTTACATAATACTTATTCACGAGATGACATCTAACCATTAATCACTAAATAGACAACATTCAGTACTAAGTCAGGATTCACTACTAGACCATAGAAGCCATTCAACCAATGCTCATTTCTAATCATCATAATCGTACTAGTCACTAGCTAGAAAAGGTCACTAATCATCATTTGAACATTTATTTATCTATCAACTAACGTCTCTTATTATCTAGCATTATTAATCTACAAATCCTCATTTAACAACTAATAGCCATCATAACCTAGTCATCAATATCACTAATAATCACCAATGCTAACCTATTAAAATCATCAGTCACGTAACAACCATAATTGCTAGTTACCACATTTTCACTAAACAAGGTTTATTAACTAGTATTCTGGACTTATAGCCATCAAGTGATATAAATACTTAATAGCTAACTAGCTACCACATAGCTCATTCTAATAGGTATCATTCCTTAATTAATCCATTTATGCAAGGCTAAATACACCCACTAGGTGAATTCTTAATTCTACACATATGTATTCATATGGTATAAACACCCAATATATTACTGGGCATAACATAATCATTAGCATGGTAAAATATAAAGCCATATTTATATCTTTTAGAGCCCCTTTTTATTAGCATAATTCACATTATTAGCACACAAGAGGATTCTTAGCACAAACATTAGTTAGTCACTAGGATTGAACATAATATGAGTAATAACATAATCCAGGGCTCACATGGTAATTTAGTCAATGACTTAAGTGATAGCATAGCCATGGGATTAATCTATAAGACATTTCATTTCTATCCAAGCATTATCAATAATTAGCAACAATCATGCACGTTATTTCCAATAGCAACATCATGAATAAACTATTTACCGGGATTAGACATCATATTACCAAAGGCACATCCTATGCATTTAACAAATATCTAGGTCACTAATGAAAGCACATAGTCTAAGCTTAAGGCGGGTCAAGCTTTGCTTCTAATACCCTAAATTTCTCTTCAAGTCTAACTTCTACCCGAGACTAAGTTAATCCATCTAAGTGATATCTTAAAGGTCTATCAATCAACATTAGTTCTATGGTACAATTCTTCCTCAAGTATTACTCTTAATTCATCTAAAGCAACTAGGGGCAATTTTCCTAACTATGCACAGCTAAGGTCAACTTACTCTTTAATATAAGTAACAAGGTCCCTCCCGTCTAACTAGAACAACTAGAGCATTCTCATGCTATTTATGAGATAAAAATTTCAACTAACCAAGGTTCTAGTCTATAAGTCAATCATCATACTTTATGAGTTCAATCCCAAACATTACCATCTACCTTATCAACACCAAAATCCCCTCCCAATCTTAACAAGATATCAAAGTCATACTATAATAGCTTAATCTAACAAGAAGTAAGCCTAGCCTACCTAAAATCCGAATATAGCTCACAAACTGACAACCTTTGCTTTCCCTTTTCGCGAAGCTTCTTTGAGGATCCAAGCTATCAAAACATAATCAATGCATTATTATGAGAATATCAATACCCGTATTGCACCATTGTGCTTTGGGTTCAAAACAACATAAAAAAAACCTAGGTGGGTCCCACATATAAAAATGAGTTTTCAAGATCAACCCATTATTCAAATACCATTAGGTAGTTATATCCCTCAAGAATTTGGTGCAAACTAAACATACTTGGGCTAAAGTCAAGCCCTCAAGCCATTTGGGCTTTTGGTCAAATAATTAAAAATTCAACACTAAAATTAAAGATTCATACCTTAGATTCATTGTTAATCATGAATATACAAGTTATTCAAGCTCACAATCAACACACAAGACTCAATTTGTGGACTACACACTCTATTACAGTTTATGGGACTCTAAGCAATAGGAAAATGGCCAATTGTCAACAAAAATGACATTTAAATACCCCTTCCTAGGTCCTTGGTTCACATAATTGCAAGCACACGAGCCGCAATTGTGATGTTGCAATCGTGATACAGCCGTGATTGCGGTACCTTCTGCTGCACCAGATAACAGTTGAAACTAGGAATAAATTCTAAATTTTGGCCAATGCCTCAGGATGTATCCGAAATCCAATATGAGCAAGCAAAATATGAAACCATATTTATTTCAACATTTCAAATGCATTGGCAAATTCAGATTTTCCATCCGAGGTTATTTCAACCATATGTGAGCCCCACACCCAAATTTCTAATTTATAAACATTCCAACTAATAGGTCAAAATAAATTCGAGTGTAGCGAGACCCAAACCAAAGGTATAACAAACCTAAAATTGATATTTTAGAGTTGCTGGCAAAGTCAGAATTTGCATCCAATATCATTTCACTAAGGTTTTTGCTCGGTGTCCATTTGGAACTAGCAATGACTTCTAATAGGAAAATGGTTCTAAAAACTAAACGAACTGCCGGATAATTGAACTATCAGTTCCAACAAGTCATAACTAACTTGGGACAGCTATGGAAAAGCTCTAATGATGAAAATAAGAGGAGTTAAAAGAAATAACTTGAAGGGTAGTTACATATATGTTGGTCTATAAGCATAAAGAACATGTGTTATATAAGCCTAGCTTTTTCCAGCAACCTGTATCTTGATTCTTAGTTTCACAAATGTTAGCAACACACTTATTGATCTCTTAGAATATCTTCCTCCACTTATAAGAGCCACCATGAATTTTATTATTCCTTCACTGCCATAGAAATACGAGAATAACAATAGGCATCATCTGGTACATTGTTTTCACTCAAGAATTACCATGTTCCCCCTCCACAATCTTATACTTGCTTCACATTAAGTCTAATATTAATTACAGATATTGTACCATAATATGCAAGTTATTCAAGCTCACAATCAACACATAAGACTCAATTTGTGGACTACACACTCTATTAGGGTTTATGGGACTCTAAGCAATAGGAAAATGGGCAATTCTCGACAAAAAGAGCATTTAAATACCCCTTCCTAGGTCCTTGGTTCACATAATTGCAAGCATACGGGCCGCAATTGCGACATTGTGATTGTGATACACCCGCTGCTATTATGGTACCTTCTACTGCACCAGATGACAGTTGAAACTAAGAATAAATTCTTAATTTTGGCCAATGCCTCAGGATGTATCCGAAATCCAATATGAGCAAGCAAAATATGAAATGATATTTATTTCAATATTTCAAACGCGTTGGCAAATTTAGATTTTCCATCCAAGGTTATTTCAACCATATGTGAGTCCTACACCCAAATTCCTAATTTATAAACATTCTAACTAATAGGTCAAAATAAATTCGAGTGTAGTGAGACCCAAACCAAAGGTATAACAAACCTAAAATTAATATTTTGGAGCTGCTGGCATAGTCAAAATTTGCTTCCAATATCATTTCACTAAGGTTTTTGCTCGGTGTCCATTTGGAACTAACAATGACTTTTAAAAGGAAAATGGCTCTAAAAACTAAACGAACTGCCGGATAATTGAACTATCAGTTCCAACAAGTCATAACTAACTTGGGACAGCTATGGGAAAGCTCTAATGATGAAAATAAGAGGAGTCACAGGAAATAACTTGAAGGGTGATTACATATATATTGGTCTATAAGCATAAAGAACATGTGTTATATAATCCTAGTTTTTTCCAGCAACCTGTATCTTGATTCTTAGTTTCACAAATGTTAGCAACACACTTATTGATCTCTGCGAATATCTTCCTCCACTTATAAGAGCCACCATGAATTTTATTGTTCCTTCACTGCCATAGAAACACGAGAATAACAATAGGTATCATCTGGTACATTGTTTTCACTCAAGAATTACCATGTTCCCCCTCCACAATCTTATACTTGCTTCACATTAAGTCTAATATTAATTACACATATTGTACCATAATAATACTACCATACTTTCTCTGTTGTCTCCCCTTTTAAGAATAAATGGTCAATGGTTTCCCCATTAAGAATATTATAACATGCACAATCTCTAGAAATATTAGGTCCTCACTGATTCATAAGAGTTTCCATTGGTATCTTTCCCAAGAAAATGATCCAAGTAAGAAATAAGTACTTAAAAGGAACTCCTTGGAACCAAATGGATTGCAAATCTTCACTAATATCTAATCTATGCCTTAATATATCCCAAACACTTTTGGTGGTGAATTTACTAATACTAGTTATGTATATCGTGGTTTATCACATACATTCTTATATTGTACAAGATTCAGCTTTGTTCTGACATGGTCAACCATATCTTTTGGTCCAACTTCCTGTATTTTCTCAAAATTCTAGCCTTGTTTCTCTAAAACCCCCTAATATCCTTCAAGGGATGACAAGTCAAAACATTAGAAGGCTGCAGGAACAATGAGCCAGTGTTAGTCCAGTTGTCAAACCAACTAGTAGAGGTACCATTCTTGGGCTCCACCATAGAAAAATCTTAATCTTCTCCTTATTTCTATCATAGCCTTCCACACTAGTGAACCAACCTTTCATTGAACTAAAGTAGGGATTTGTTTCTTGCAATATTTGTTGCATAAAAAGTTAGTCCACAAATTATATTATGTTCTAAATCTCCATCATAGTTTAGCAAAACGTTCTTGAGAAATATCACTAAGGCCTCGTAAAGCCTAGCCCTCTTCTTTTTCATGAAAACACACATTCTCCCATGCAGACCAATGCTTACTTCTTTCATTCTTTTTATTATACCAAAATATTTTTTCAAGAAATTTATATAGCTCTTTGATAACACACTTTGGAAGAACATTTTCAGATAGAACATAAACTGGGATGCTCTACTAAATACTTGTCAAAAGCACCTTTTTACCTCCATATGGTAGCATCGTTCTCTTTCATACCTAAAGTTTACCTTTTATTCTATCAAGAAGATTAGCATAGTGCTTTTTACTCTTCTTTGTGTAGGAAATAGGACAACCTAGGTATTTTAAAGAATAAGACCTATTGACCATACTTGTTTCTGCTCAACCATCAATACTTAACTTTTATCCAAATTTTGACACATATAGAAAAAGATCTTATTCTTGTTCACCTTTTGAACTGACTGTTGCTTAGATTTCTACAAAATTTGCATAATTTTATCAATAGAATAACCATTAGAGGAAGAAAAATTTATACTATTATCAGCATAAGCTAGATTATTTAAGTTTGAGCTCTATTTAGGTATTCCATATCCCACATAACAAGGATCTTCAAAAAGTTGATTAAGAATCCTAGTTATCACCTCAACAGAAGAATTGGGAAAAAATAATCCCCTTATTTAATCCCTCTAGTAGAGTGAAAAAAGCCTACTGTTTGCCCATTCATCAAGATGGAGTAGTAGTTATTTGAGATCAACCTCTAAATCACATTACTACCTTGTTATAAATATTTCTTTTCCTTAGAACATTTACCAAGAAGAACCAGGAAACTCTGTCATATGCTTTTTCCATATCTAGCAGCACCACATAGCTAGTTTTCCTCTCTTACCAATATTTATAATCAACTCTTGTGTCAAAAACACATTCTCAATGATACTTCTATACTTTATAAAACTTGATTGATTGGGAATTAAGTCTAGGATGAAGGATTTCAAATCTATCATGAGTAATTTTTGATAGAATCTTATTTATAAAATTAGTTAAACTAATAGGCCGCAAATATGAAAAAGATTGCATATTATCTTTCTTTGAAATAAGGACTAAATTAGTATGAGGAATAAATTTATGGAGAGTATTTCCTGCAAGAGAATTAGCAACCATTCTAAAAATGTCAGGCCCTATGATGCCCCAGCAAGATTAATAAAAGCACTAGAAAGACCATCTTTTCCACATGCACTATCCCCATTAAGTCTAAACACAACCTTTCTCACTTTATCCTCCCTGGGTATAGCCTCCAGAATAATGTTTTCCTCATTTAATATGAGCTCAGGGATATCATTTAATAGATAAAAGTCATTAGCTTTCTTATCTTTTGTGAATTGCTTCAACTAAAAACCAATAGCTGCATCTGCTATATGTTTATCTTTTTCCAGCCAATTGACTTATTCATCTTGAATTCTGCTTATCTTCAACCTGTTCCTTTTTCCTTTAACTATCTATGAAAGAATTTGATAGTTCTATCTCCACTTGTAAACCATTCATATCCAGCCTCTTGTTGCCAATAAATCTCTTCCAGGTTCAAATATTTGATATACTTTATTTTTTCTCTTTGCATCACTGTCTTATTTTTTAGAGTAGGAAAATTTTCAAAAAAAATTTCTTTAATTCTGCCTATCTCCTCTCTAATTAATCATTGCTAAAAAATATTCCCACAAGTCTTGTTACTCCATAAGGTAAGAACCTTATTGATTTGTTTTTATTTTCCTCTTGAAATTAATGAATGAATTGTTTGAATAAGCTGAATTCCAATTTCTTCTCACCACCTCTTTAAAATTCTCATGATCAATCCAAAACTTAAGAAACTTAAAAGTCTTCTTGACATGATTAACACTATTATCACAGTTCATGAATAAAAAGGAATAAACATATCCATCTCTAGGTATATGTTCCATACAAACTTAGTAAAAACCTCCTTAAAATTTCCATTAGCAAGCACCTTATCCTATCTCTAAAAATACAATTTTTTGTTTCAGATTTAGTAAAATTTGTATTGTTCAACAATAACTTTAAACACATGTTCAAACTAACATAAGAAAAGTCAAATGAAGTTGTAACTCCGTATTTACAACTTTGAACTTCAATAGAAAGTTCAACTCTTCTTATGAAAATCAACAAGATAAAGTTTAAACTTTTTTCTTGAAAATAATAAAGTCAATATTACAAAGAGATGAAGATTTGAAGATTCATGTCCACCGAATTCACGATGTATCCTTAAGAAATTATTCCCCTTAAGTACTTGAGGTTATGAAACATATCCTCCCTGGATAAAATGAATCACTTTGACAGAATGATGGTACCTTAAACTCTATTGAACTATGAACACACTCAACGGTTCGTAAATTACACTTGAGTTTAGGAAGAAGAAGACGTTTTCGCTTTAAAATTTCTTGTCTTTACCTGAGGAAAAATCCAGGTATTTATAGACAAAAGGTGGTGCTTCGGAAAAAAGCAATGGTTCTTGAAAAGATACACTATTTTGGATAATTATTGACATGCGAACCCTGCCATAGGTGGCCTACATACAATCACAAGTTAATTTTTTTCATAAATTAAAATCATTTGTCCCACCTACGGACCCCATCTGCATCTGTGGATGGTCACCCATATCTGCAGGTTACATTTCTAGTTTCAAATAGTGCTACGAAGGATTGTGTTCCTTTAAAGTGTATTGTGACATGAATCCGCACATGCTTGTTTGTATTTATAAATAGAGAATATTTTTGTATCAAATTTTTAGATTAAAATATCATTAACTCTTAAGTTTCAAATGAATTTTGTCCAAAAATATAATCTCCTGATTGATTATTTTTTAAATCCAAATCCATATTTAAATCTGAAGCCGAGCCAAACAAGCGACGATGATGACTATGATGACGTTTATGATGCGAGGCTTACTTTATTCTTGCCTCATTATCCACATGAAGGCGTTCTTCTATATTTAAACACAAGAATTTTTACTTCTCCTAACAATGTGGGAGAAAATCCTTTTCATAAAGTGAATACACATTCACTTTTCCTCCATTTTTCTTCTCTCTATTTTCCATTCACAATTAACTTAGAATCCAACAATCCTCACATGAATGAAAAATAGCTATTTTATAAAAAAATTTATTGACACTTGTGTGATCTACAAGCAAAGACTAATTACTTCTAGATAAGTAGGTTTCCCTTCTAACCTTTCATAATGAACTTCCATCAGATGCACTCGATCAATCGATAGATGTGATATCTTTAAACCGTCAAACTTTAATGTACACAAGTCACACAACCAACCTTTTAAAAATTATAGTTCTCACGATTTTGTCCGTTTCAGTCATAAACACTTTTTAGTTTCATGAGAGCTTAGAGAATGTGCCTTTACTATCATTTTGCTTGTAGTGACTTTCACTTTACACGTGCATTGGTGATTCTTAAATGTTTAATCCTATAGATTAAACTATTTAATCAAACCTGCCAAACTTAGAAACCATTAAAAAGCTTCAAACCATAAGCATTATTCTTATTTCCAGAACACTGTCTTCATCATCAGAATGTGTTAAGTTAATTGACAATGTTGAACCTTCAGTCATAACTTTATTTGATCTCCTTAAACATAGTTCTTGTGATATCCAGTCTACTAAGTAGAGTTACCATCATTATGACTTGTTTTAGGCCCTAAACCCATTTCCTTTGATGATTTCTCAACTCCCTCTCTAGTTAGGCCTTTTATTAATCGATCTGGCATATTATCCATTAAATTTACATAATCATTATAATTTCACTAGAGAGTACTTCCTTAACAGTTTTATATCTCCATTTTATATAACAAAATTTAGCATCATACATCATGCTCCCTACCTATCTATCATAGCATGGCTATCATAGTATATGCATGCTGATGCTAAAGGTTTGGGTAAATAAAGAGTATCTTTCAAGAAATTTTGGAGCCATTCAACTTCTTCACTGGCTTTATCTAATGTGATAAATTCAGATTTCATTATAGAGCGGGCCATACATGTCTATTTGAATGATTTTCAAGAGACTGCTCCTTCACCTAAAGTAAATGCATATCCACTTATAAATTTTACTTCATTTGATCCGGTGATCCAATTTGCATCACTATATCCTTCAATTACATAAATATATTTATTTTAATGCAAAGCATAGTCTTGAGTATGCTTTAGATACCCCAAAATGCTTTTCTTTGCCATCCAATGAGTTTGATTTGGATTACTCGTGTACCAACTCAATTTACTAAAGCACATTCTATGTCTGGTCGCTTATGTTGAAGCCTAATTTTGACCACTGATACTCCTCCTAGGCTGCTATTTTATTGGAATTATTAATTTTAAATATTAATATTTCTTTACGTATTATTTTGGTACCAAATGAATATTTACATGTTGCATTAATGATTTTGAAGTATCCAATTTATTTTTAAGTAATTTTTTGAATTATCTTACATAATTTTATTAATATTTATCTAATCATTACCGCAAATATGAACAATTATAATTTACAACACATTGTCTACTACTAGTACTACTACTACTACTACCACTACTACTACTACTACTATTATTATTATTATATCATTTCTTAAAATTTGTACCTAATTTATTTCAAATTTATTATCGACACTTTTATATAATATTTTATGTAACATTAATTTCATATACCTAAGTTATTTTTTAAGAATAACGATTTTGTGATGGTTTTACGATTTTCTCATTATTATTATTATTATTATTATTATTATTATTATTATTATTATTGGGTCATTATCATATTTATTAAATAGTTGCCTAAACAATTTAATTTTCTCAACCTGTTTAAAATCTAGCCTAATGTTGTCCGATTGATGTCAATTTTAGCCTAATTTGATTTTTTTATTTGACTTAAATTCAAATTCTCAATTCCAATTTAAGCCAATTTCTGACCCAATTGTGACCAATAGTCCAACCTATTGAAATTTTAAATCACAATTGTTGATCTTATATGATCAATGGCTTAGATCAAATCTCTTTCTTTCCCTTTTTAATTTAAAACTACCCCTAAAACATACAAAACCTAATCCTATTCATCAAATCAACCGCCACACCTCACCCTTTTTCTCTCTCTATACTAAAAACCATCATCACTATCCGCCATTGTCGGAGTTGACCACCGGACGACCGATAACCAACCACCCAAATGCCATTCAATCATTAAAACACCACCATTCCAATCCAGTCTTGACTATTTTTCCATTTTCTTCTCTATCTTTCCTTATTCATATCTCCCGTCACTGACTCATTGGAGTTGATGATCGAAGAGTTCCCATAAATACCAACCACCAACTACTCTGTAGAATTGATAGCCATATCCACCTATGAAACTTTTCAGAAGTTAAGATTAGTATCCTCGGAGGGTAGTCTCTTCATATTATAGTTATTGGGAAAGTTTGGCATTCACATGTATGATGATAACCCTATTATGCTGAGTGTTGTGCTTGTAGATTTAATGAGAGGATATGTCATCAAGTCTAGGATAGCGACCTTTGATCAAAGGGGGAGATCATGAACTAATGCAGATCCTAAATTCTCTCATGGTAGTAAGTTTCAGGGAAGAGCCATAATAGCTATTCTAGCGAAATTCTCCTACTTTAAATCAAGAGGACATTCTACCAATCTCTTATGTATTCAAATTATTTCTATGCCCAAAGTCTGAGTTCTCTATGCAAATTTTGTCTATGGTCCAACCCCTGAACTAGAAGAAATAAAATCCATGATTTCAATCAGCAAAAACCATCTATCCACTGACGCCATGCTCCACCATTCTGGCCTGTAATCACTGATGAAATTCTTTCATTGTTTCGGCTAGGATTCTTTCAGAACTTTGTGTGAGACTTTAATGGGTTCAAGTATGAGTTTTGAATGTTGAATTCACCTGTTTCGGCATTGTCACTATCAATTTTAGGGTTCTAATTTTGACATGAAATTTATTAATTTGTCTTTCTCCAGTATGATCTCTCTCGCACTTATTTTGGTGTTTGAATTCTTTGGGTATGTGCCGAAAATGAAAATTCATGATACTAGGATATTAATTTGCGTTCAATTTCTTTTAGTTACTATTTATGAATGTCCTTGGATTATCATATGCTAAAATCCCCAAATTTTACCTATGATGATTAATCCTAAATTTACATCGGTTGGGTACTGACTTGTTAAAGACATTATGTATTCTTTGTTCTTAATTTTGCTTGATACAAGAAGTTTGGTGTGAATTCAGTTGGCATTGAATCATGTTTGACCTTGGTTTTTGATTCGTGAGTGATTCTGATTATCAATTCCTATAACGATCCTTCTAGTCATTTCATGAATTTTGCTGGTCTTTTTTATTTTAGTTCTCTGCATAGTTTGTATACATGATTTATGACTCACGGGGATGGGTAGTATGACTTTGACGTGTACGAAAGTGATTTAAGTCATTAGTTGGGTTATTGATCTTAAGAAAGTTAACCGCGGTCAAACTTTGATCAAGATTTCTTTGATTTAATATTTTAATATTTTCAATATGTTTGGAATATACTTTTAGTCAATTTACATATTTAATTTATTTCTATGGGATTTGGAACAAAAGATTTATTAAAAATTTTGAATATTTTAAAAAATTAATTTAATTGGTGGTTAATGAAAATATTATTTTATTAAATTAGTAGTGGGCCATACCCACCACTCCCTTATTTTTAGTCATGTATGATATTAGGATAATAGATTATCAGAATTAGTAGTTATACACTCAGTTTATTTGAATAGACAGAAAAGAGAAAGAGACGATGCATAGAAGGAAAAGAAAAAATGCACAGTGGGTGCAATCGAGGTGATTACTTAAAGGTGATAAAATGTAACTATTTCATGCTTAATATATGTATATATAGAGAGTAATAATTGGTTAAGCTGTAATTTTGCAATGAAAAGTTGTACTCTTTGTTAGTTAGTAAGTTTAAGGGATAAAAAAAGATAGTGGGCCTGGGTAACGATTGCCTAATGATTGACAATAATGGAAAAAGAACACGTATTGTTTTTATGTTACAGGTATGAAAAAAAGTATGAAAAAGTGATTTGAGAGGTTGAAAGCTAATGTTAGAGGTTAGAAATTAGGCAAAATTATTATAAAAATTATGATAAACTAGTGCATTAATCATTACCTAATGATAACTACTGATATGAAGAAAACTAAATTCTATTGTCAAAAGGTAGTAGTACGTAGCCTGTAGACTAAGAGATTATTGTTACAACAATTTAACTTTTATAATGTTACTTCTTTTGCTATTACAATTAGGTGTAATTCTGGAACAATTGTGATTATTAAGGACAAAAAAATTACAATGCTTAATAATGATAGGTTATAGTGAATTAATTATTAGATATTAATGAAGGATGGGTGAAGTTTAGTATTATGTATTTTGACAGATTTTAATCATTCGAAAGCTTTACAGAGGGGAAAGACCTTGGCAAATTAGCTTACATTTGAATTCTTCAATTAAGGTAGGTTATGGTTTATAGGAGTTTAGACTTGATTTAATTCTGTGTATGCTCATAAATTAGATGCTTGTTGACTGGTCTTCGGACATACTTGAATTTGATAATATTTGGGTAGTTGAAATTTGTATGAATAATTATTAAAAATCAACTTGATGCAATTACCTTATAATGTTAAGTGTACTTATAAATTTAATACATTGTATTGTATCCTAAGAGATAGCATAAATTTAATAAAACATACATAAAATATTTATGGAGGATCAGGTACTATGCTGGTGCGGATATGGATATTGATATTACTTAATCACGGAGGATCGGGTACCACACCAATATAGTACATGGACATAAATTGTCCCCTATAGGTCATGAAAAAATGGGCAAAAATAAGTCCCTTAGCATTTGTGTACAAATTTGTATTGATTTTGAGAGATTGTGGAGTTTAATAAGCTGATAATGAACTAATGGTGTACTAATTGTGAGGTTGAAAAGAACACAATTATTACTTATGGTATTATTGTTGATTTTGTGGTTATTTACGGGATGGTTGATATGATTGATAGTTACATGGTTTGTTTGTAAAGCATTGTTGGCCCGTAATTGATGTATTTGATGATTCGCTAAGCATATGTTATTTTTATACCTGTTTACTTGTTATTCGATTTATGTTGTATACATGTTATTAAATAGAGTTGGCCCATGATATCTACTAGTACATAGTGGGTCGTACTGATACTACCCTGTACTCTTCTTTTGTTGAGTGCAAAAAGTATTTTGGAGGCTCAGACATGACATCATCTCTAGCGTTTGATAGCAGACCCCAATTCAAGAGTGAGCACTCCATCTCCAGGCTTCCATGGATCATCACATTAGTTTTTGTCCATCTTTTGGACAATGCGACATTCTTTTTTTGTTTATTTTAGATATCTCTTTTAGAAATGGTTTTTGTTTTAGAAGTTCTTGTACAAGAACTTTCGGCTCTTGGAGATTCAATAAGTAGTTTATTTGGTTTCTGCATTAATAATGATTAGCTTTGGATTATTGTTATTAAGTTGGTTTTATGATAATTTCATTTTAATATTGACTAAGTGATTGGGTAATGATTTGATTTAGATGGTTCTCCTACAAGAAGATTAGTGTGGGTGTCACTCATGGCCATTTGGATCATGACAAAGTTGGTATCAGAGCCCTAGGTTTATTGATCTCACCGTACAATGATATGCCTAGTAGAGTCTTATGGAATGGTATAGAGATATCTATACTTTTCTTCGAGAGGCTACAGTATACTGGGAATATTTAAATTCTTCTTTCTTTCATGATATTACTTGATTTCAATTGGTTCTGGTGTCCCAAATTGGCATATGATTTCTTTTATTCTTATTCTCATACATGGTGAGAAAATGACCAAATGAAGCAAGAGTTGAGGTTACTTAAGCGACTGCTGGAGTCACAGTTCGAGGTAGACGATAAGAGATGGGAGAATAAGGTAGAGAAAAAAGTGCAACGCCCACCAGGGCAGACCTCAGGCCATGAGACCAACTTGGAAGAGGTCAGAATCTTCTCCCACACATGATGATATACCTGGGATAATAGAGGATAGGGTGATACCAATACAGAATAAGAGGATGCCAGTTCATAATGGGGTAACCAATTCAGAGAGGTACAACTCCAATTCTAATATCTTCTGATGTAATTTAGTAGATTTTAACCTTTTTGAGTAGATTAGAAGAATGCAGGACTATGCTTGTAATACCTGAGGTTCAGCATTAGAAGATGCAATATGTTTTTATTGTAGCTCCTCGAATTAAAGAGATGTTAGGGACAAATGTTTTTTTGAGATAGGTGAGGGGTATGGTGATGACTAAAGATGAGCATGATTTGTTTTGCAAGATTATCAATGAGAATTCTTCTATTTTTTATGGCACTGAGTCTGAGGATGTCAATGAGTTTATTATTGATTGTCATTAGAGACTTCACAAGATGGGCACGATTGAAAGGTATGGTATGGAATTGGTCACTTTTTAGCTTTAGGGAGATGCCAAGATATGGTGGAGAGCTTATGAAGAGTGTCAAGCTATAAGTTTGCCTTCATTGACTTGGACTCAGTTTTACTTAGTTTTTATAAATAAGTATATGTCGCGTACCTTGAGATATAAAAAAAAGAATGATTTAACTAATCATAAGTAGGGGAGTATGTCAGTTGCAATCTATGAGGCCAAATTTCATTCATTGTCCCAATATATACCTCATTTGCTGAAAGCTGTGAAGGAGAAAATCTATCTTTTTATGAAGGGTTTGATTATAGGTCTTTAATTTTTTTCTCTTCAGGCAAGTTTATTTAGGAAATGGTAGATTTTATTAAGAAGGTGGAGGGTGTAAGGGAAGAGAGTTATGCCAAAGCATAAAAAAAGAAGGCTCAAGAGGGGGCAGTTTCAGTAATTCCTATTCTAGGGGACCAATTTCACAGGGATATCCTGCCTACCCCATTTAGTTGACGATGAAGGTATCTGCTGGAGGTCCATCTTTAAACTTTGGTGGTTACCTCACTTCGTCTTCATCAGCTCAATAACCCACCTTGGATCATATATGTTATGAGAGTTGTGAATTTGGTCACATTAGAAGGTATTATCCTAATTTGAGAAAACATGGTCTATTTATCCAATGGTAGGATCCTCGAGCTCTATTTCTAGCAGGTAGGGGTGGTGGTGGTAATTGTAGAGGTTATCCACGGAGTGGGTATGATGGTCACCAAGCAGGTAGGAGTGGTAATCAGCCCCATCGAGGTAGTTCTTACCTTAATAGGTATAGCACTCAAACTTGTGGTAGGGCTCATATCTATGCTTTTTAGGAAAGCCCGAGGTAGAGGCATCAGATGCTATTATTACAGGTACTATTCTTGTCTGTGAATGGATAACCACAGTATTATTTGATCCTGTTTCTACTTTCTCATATGTATCTACTAATTTTGTTGTGGGATTAGACATAGTGCGTGATCTACTTGACATTTCCATTCACATGTCTTCTCCTGTTGGTGATTCTGTTGTTGTTGATAGAGTTTATCATTCTTGTTCTGTTATGTTTATGAGGTATCAAATCTAGCAAAATTTGGTAATTCTAGACGTGGTAGATTTTGACATAATACTGGGGATGAGTTATTTGTATTCGTATCATGCTATATTAGACTTTTATGCTAAAATAGTAAATATGGCTATCCTGAGGATAGATAGACTTTAGTGGGAGGGTGATTATAGTCCTACTCCAATGAAAATTATTTTTTTCGAGCAAAGAGGTTAATGGAGAGGGGTTGTTTGGCCTTCCTAGAACACCTTTGGGATACTACTGTAGAGGTCCCATCTATTGAGTCAGCTCCTGTAGTGTGAGTTCCAGGAGGGTTGTATGCCACTAGACCGTGACATTGATTTATGTATTTTTCTAAAGCTAGTCACTCATCCTATTTCTATTCTCTCCAATAGGATGGCTCTGACTCAGTTGAGAGAGCTAAAGCCTTAATGCAAGATTTATTGGGTAAGGGATTTATTCGTCCGAGTGCCTCTCTATAGGGTGCTTCTATTTTGTTTGGTAAGAAGAAGGATGATAGTTTGCATATGTGTATAGACTACAAATAGTAGAACAAGGTTATGACCCGTAATAAGTATCCTTTTCCCTATATCGATGATTTATTTGACCAGTTGTAGGGTGCAACTATATTTTCTAAGATTAATTTGAGGTCCAGGTATCATCAACTTAAGATTCAGCCTGGAGATATTCCTAAGGTTGCATTTCAAACCAGGTATGGGCACTATGAGTTTCTTGTGATGTCTTTTGGCCTGACTAATGCTCCGAATGTTTTTATGAGTTCAATGAATGGTATATTTAAGTCCTACTTAAATTCTTTTGTGATTCTCTTTATTGATGACATTCTGATTTATTTTAAAAGTAAAAAGCAACAAGAGAATCACTTAAGGGTTGTTTTGGGTTTATTAAAGATAGAAAGCTTTATGTGAAGTTTTCTAGTGTGAATTTTGGTTGGCTTCTATACCCTTTTTGGGGTATGTGGTTTCGAAGAAAGGGGTGATGTTAGATCCACAGAAGATTGAAGTGATTAAGAATTAGGTTAGGCCTACTTCAATAATAGAAGTTCGTAGCTTTGTGGGGTTACCAAGTTATTATTAGAGGTTCTTGAAGGGGTTTACTTTTATTGCTACTCATATGACGCGATTGACTTAGAATGATGTACCTTTTATTTGGTATGCTGAGTGTGAGAAGAGCTTTCAAAATCTCAAGACCTTGTTGACTACCGCTCCTATTCTTGTCTTGCCTATAAAAGGTAAGAATTTTATTTATATTATAATGCCTTGCGTTCTAGTTTAGGTGTTATTTTGACGCAGGAAAGAAATGTGATTACTTATGCTTCGAGGATATTAAAGTCTAATGAGAGAAATTATTCAACTCATGATTTAGAGTTAGTTGCTGTAGTTTTTCGTCTTAAGATATGGAGGAATTACTTGTATGGGGTTCATTGCGAAGTATTCATTAATCACTGCATTCTATAATATGTGTTCACGTAGTAGGATTTGAATTTGTGATAGCGTAGGTGGATGGAGTTGCTTAACAATTATGATATCACCATTCTATACCATCTAGGAAAGACTTATGCGGTAGCTTATGCATTGAGCAGAAAGTCAGCAAGTATGGGTAGCTTGACTTACTTAAATGCTATCAGGCATCCGTTGGTTAGAGATATTCAGACTCTAGTCATGAATTTTATACGACTTGAAGTGACTGAAAGAGGAGGATTTCTAGCCAATATAGAGGCAAGGTTTACATTTCTTGATCAAATCAAGGGTAATCAATTCGAGGATACTAAGTTGAGTGAGATTTATGATAAGGTTTTGTAGGGTGAGGCCGAAGATGCCATTCATGATGGTGAGGTTGTGTTGTGGATTAAAGGGAACATTTGTGTTCCCCGTATTGATGATTTGATTCCTACTATTCAAGATAAGGCGCATTGTTAGAAGTACTCTATATATCCTGGAGCAACTATGATGTATCACGATTTGAGACAACATTACTGGTAGGGTTGAATGAAGCGTGATATAGTTAATTTTGTTGCTAAATGTCAAAGTTGACGATAGATAAAGTACGAGCATCAAAAGACTGGTGGTACTCTTCAGAGAATGCCCATTCTTAAATAATAGAAGAGGATAGCCATGGATTTTGGGGTTGCTCTTCCCAAGACCTTGGGGAAGTATGATCTATATGGGTTATTATGGATAGGTTGACTAATTCTACATATTTTATTCCATTTCAGGTGACTTATAATGCCGTAAAGTTGGCCAAAATTTATCTTTTAGAGATTTTTCAGTTGTATGGGGTCCCTATTTTTTTTTAGCTCAGATAGGGGTACTCAATATTACCTCCATATTTTGGAAGAAGTTGCATGAGGAGTTGGGTACAAGTTTGGACCTTAGTACAACTTTTTACCCTCAGATCGATGGGCAGTCCGGGAGAATGATTCAAGTGTTGAAGGATATGCTTCATGCATATGTGATAGATTTTTGAGGTCATTGGGATCAGTTTCTACCTTAGGCCAAGTTTACATATAATAATAGTTACCATTCGAGTATCAATATGATGCTATTTGAGGAGGTGTAGATATCCCATTGGGTGGTTCGAAATCTTTAAGATAATACTATGGGGTACTGATCTGTTGAGAGACTCATTGGAGAATGTTAGGTTCATCCAGGAGAAACTTATCGCGGCTCAAAGCAGGGAAAAGGAAAATGTGGATCAAAAAGTGAAATATATGCACTTCATGGAGGGTAAGCAAGTGTTGTTCAAGCTATCACCCATAAAAGGTGTCATGCATTTTAGAAATCAAGGTAAGCTTAGTCCTAGATACATTGGGTCAGTTGAGATCCTTCACCGTGTGGGGCCGGTGGCCTACAGGTTGGAATTTCCTTTGAGTTTATTGGGAATTAACCTTATGTTTCATGTATCTATATTAAAAAAGTTTCATGATGATGGTAACTACATAATTCATTGGGATTTGGTCATTTTAGACGAAAACCTCTCTTATGAAGAGGAACCTGTTGCTATTCTTGATAGAGATGTTCGTAAGTTGAGGACTAAGAAAATTGTATCTGTAAAGGTCCAGTGAAAGAATTGTCCTATTGAGGAGGTCACTTGGGAGACCAAAGCAGACATGTAGCAAGTATCCATATCTTTTTACTGATCCAGGTAATTTCTTGTTTTCCCTTTGTGTCTCTTAGTTTCCCATTTAGGGACGAACGATTGTTTAATTTGTATCTGATGTAATGACCCTCCTAGTCATTTCATGAATTTTACAAGTTTTTTTCTTTATCTCTTTCCATAGTTTATCTATGTAATTTATGACTCACGGGGATGGGTAATATCGATTTTAAGGTGTACGGAAGTGATTTAAGTCATTAGTTGAGTTATTGAGCTTAAGAAAGTAAAATTCAATCGTGGTTAACTTTTGATCAAGATTTCATCGATTTAATATTTTAATATTTTTAATTGGTTCAAAATATACTTTTAGTTAATTTACATATTTAATATATTTCTATGGGTTCCGAACAAAGAAGTTATTAAAAGTTTTGGATAGCTTAAAAAATAATTAATTGGTGGTTAATAAGAATAATATTTTATTAAATTAGTAGTGGGCCATACCCACCACTCTCTTATTTTTGGTCATGTATGAGATTAGGGTAATAGATTATCAAACTAGTAGTTATACACTCAGTTCATTTGAATTGACAGAAAAGATAAAGGGAGGAAGCACAAAAGGAAAAGAAAAAAACGCACAGTGGGTGCAATCGAGGCGATTACTTAAAGGTGTGAAAATCTCACTTTTTCATGCTCAATATATGTATATATAGAGATTAATAATTGATTGAGTTATATTTTTGCAATGAAAAGTTGTACTTTTCATTGGTTAGTAGATTTAAGGGACAAGAAAAGATAGCGGGCCAAGGGTAATAATTGCCTAATGATTAAATATTATGGAAAAAGAAAATGTATTGTTCTTATGTTACAAGTATGAAAAAATGTTTTGAAAGGTTGCAGGGTTATGTTAGAGGTTAGAAGTTAGGCAAAATTTTTATGAGAGGTTGTGTACAAATTTGTATTGATTTTGAGAGGCTGTGGAGTTTAATAAGCCGATAACAAATTAATGGTGTCCTATTTGTGAGGTTGAAAAAAACATAGTTGTTACTTACGGTATTATTGTTGATTTCGTGGTTGTTTATGGGATGTTTGATTGTTACATGGCTTGTTTGTAAAGCATTGTTGGCCCGTCATTGATGTATTTGATGATTCGTTTAATACTTGTTATGTGTTGATGCCTATCTACTTGTTATTCCATTTATGTTGTGTACATGCTATTAAATTGAGTTGGCCTATGATACCTACCAGTACATAGTGATTTTTATTGATACTACCCTGTACTCTTCTTTTGTTGAGTGCAGAAAGTATTTCGAAGGCTTAAACACGACCTCGTCTCTAGCATTTGATAGCAGACCTCGATCCAAGGGTGAGCATTCGATCTCCCTGCTATCATATATTATCACATTAGTTCTTGTCCATCTTTCGGACAATGAGTCATTTTTTACTCTTCCTTATTTTGGATATCTCTTTTAGACATGGTTTTTAGTTTAGAAGTTTTTGTACGCAAACATTCGGGTTTTGGGGATTTAAGTAAGTAGTTTGTTTGATTTTTGCATTAATAATGATTAGTTCCAGATTATTGTTATTAAGTGGATTTTGTGTTAATCTCATTTTAATATTTTCTAAGTGATTGGGTAATTATTCGATTTAGATGGTTCTCCCACTGAAAGATTAGTTTGGGTGACACTGATGGCAATTTGGGTCGTGACAATTCCGCACCCTTGTTTATTGTTTACGAATACAGTTGGAGTTCAAATTTATATTTGTTTTCTGTTAACTATGGTAACTTTAGATTCGTTTATGTTGAGTCAAATGTGATAATTTCAGTTCGTCTCCTTATTTGATTAGCTCAACATTGATTTTGACTTGGTAAGTTTTTGGAACAATCAATGGTTGACCTTATTCTCATTTTATTTAGTTATTTACGGTAAGCTTGACTCACTTTTACACCTAATTGAGAATGTTAGTTGGCTGACGAATGTGTGTCTTAAATGAAAATATATGACAGATTCTACTCTATTTATTTTTGAAAAGGTTTCAAACTTGTTCTCTTTTGATTGATTCCCTTTCCAAACTTGTAAGAGTGAATTTCATCAACTCATTTAATTATGGTACTTTGGTCCTTAATTAATTTTCTGTCCATTTTACTTAAAGACAATATCTTCACTAAATAATTTTTTTTGAACATTTTATCCTCCTTTACTTCTTTAGTTTTACTTGATTAATTATTGTAGTCAAAGATACTTTCTTTCCTTAATTGATTCATTTTATTTACAGAAAAGAATTTTCACTACTTGATTTTAGGAATATCTATTTTCCTTTTTCCTGGCACATATTAATTTTTGAATATTTTCTTTTCCGTTAGTTCTATACCACTCTCTTACTGTATAAACATAATATTTCTCTTTGAAAAACAACTTTTCAACTCCTACTATACAAAAAAGAAAAGCTTTGAGAATTTCTCTCTCCCTTGAGAATACTTTAAAATTCTCATACTAAAGGGCCAAAGTTTGGTTCTTTACCTGCTATTTCATTGATACTGCTCTCAATCTTGCGTATTACTTTGGAATTCAATTTTTTTAGTAATCTTGTTGCTAACAAGTTAGTCTCTATCGATGCATATTTCAATTCCTATATGGTAATTTGTTATAACTTAAACGTAGAAACCTAGATTTATGATCTATATGCGCATTCATGCTATCCATGAGGCTGCAACAATTCTACCAAAGCATATATATTTCATTGTGTGTATTTGAGTTTTGGGTTATGTTTAACAGGTTCTTGGATCAATTGTCATGACCCGGAGCTGCCCCCTCCCTAAGCTAACCTGTTGTGAGTAATGAATAAAATATTAATGGAATAACATGTGCGAAAGATAATTTGATAAAATGTTGGTTCGATGTAATACTGAAATATAATTCATTATGTCTAAAACAGTTGAATATACTGAAAACTAACTGACTTTCTATCTGTCTAAAAGCCTCTAAATATCGTAAGGAGTTGATGGGACAAACCCCCAACTAACTTCGACTAACTGGACATAAGAGATGCTGAAATAACAATAATAACATGCTATGTCCTCGATGGACGAGGACTCAACACTACTGCTATTGGGTAATGCTGAACTATCTGAGGATGGTCGGGGAACTGAGCGTCCGAACCTATGTTATAAGACAACATAGCGTAAGAAAAAAAGTATATGGTCAATACTTTGAATGCACTAGTGCGTGAGATAAGGAATAACTGAAATACATATAGCAACTGAACATGGATGCATGAACATGTAAAACTGAGAATGTATGACCAAGTAAGACATGGACTGATTTTAATCTGTAAAAATTACTGACTGAATAATTGAAAATCTGACTACTTGGTCAAGCAAACCTAAATTGATGTAGACTGCGTACTGACTGAAATTGTGGGAGCTATCATGTAACCGACATGCCCCAATCTGAGCTAATCAGAGTCTAAACTGTAACCCCAGTTAAAAGGGTGTCGGTACCTTACCACGAGTACTAACACTGGCTATGTGGATCCAATAAACTAGAGTCCCAAAGGACTAGGGAGTTACCTTATACTAGCAAGTGCCCCTAAGAGAATGTCAATCCTCAACTGGCAGGAAGACCTCTTAAAACCTACACTGGCTACGTAGTTCTGGAACTCAAGAATTGCTACTAAAGTCACACCCTCTACTGGCAAGTGTGCCCCCATCCCTGGGTTCACTTGGTGCTAAATCCTACTCCCAACTAAACTAACACTTCTTCTGACTAAGGTCAACTAAACATCTCAACTGATAGTAATCAACATGATCATAAAAAACTGAGTACGACAATAAACTTATAAATGGACTGGCTCATTATTTGAAAAGTCTAAAACGTAAGTAAACACATAGGTATCGGGTGTTCATAACCCCCCAACACTGAATGATTACAAAATTCGATAACAACACTTAAAACAGTGACATAAAGTCCCAATTCAAAGATCCAAAACAAAATACGTGTCACCAAACTAATAAAGTCCATGGATTTAATATATAAATGTATTAAACTTGGGAGGATAACAATTTCACATGGTTTAATTCATAATTTGATAATTTGACATAGGAGCAACTATGACATGACCTGAACTAGGGCCTTGTTGTAATGGGCATCCCAAGTCCAACCAGAATTGGAGAATACCCCCGTTACCCAACCCAACCGACCTACGCTTATCCTGAGCCAGATGAATTCCGAACATATAACAAGATATTGTTATTGCATAATCCATGACTCTAGGATAGGTCTATATCCGTGACCACCCAAATGAGTTCAACCATTCGATACCCAACCGATAACCAATACCAACCAAACCATAATCCAAACCATAACTATATGAGTTCCTTAATAATTATATAATCCCAAAATAGAAGAGAATGGAACAGTGAGAAATTTAGTCCTACGGTATCAACCTCAATACTAATGTCAATACCAAGGCTGACACCAATATCAATCCCATTCATACTAATCTATAGTAGTTCCACAAAAGCCTCTAACAAAAAGAATACCAAAATTCGCTTGGAATATGCCCCCAACCATAGCCAAAACCAATATCCATAGATAAACCAAAGTATGAAATAACATCCATGAAACAAAGCCTTCCAAAAAGATGAAAGCTCACCACTTCAATCCAAAAGCTGACCCCAAAGTCCGATCACTAAGTAGGAGGAGTAGAATGGTTGATTCCTACATTGCGTGGGGATACATCCGCTCAAAGATGGGTTAGCAGGTGAATGCTAGCATAAACTCAAGATAAGAAGAAAATAATGCCATTTAATAAAATCAAGTAAATCATCCATCTGCATACAAACCATATATACATATATATATATAACCATGCAAGGAAAAGAGAACTGAGTTTAGCATGCATTGGAAACCATTAATCTGGGTATGTATAGCTTAACTGTCCTTAACAACCCATGGGCTATATGGGTCCAGTGTAAGCCCCTGAATAGGCCTGATGCGTGTAGCTGCACGAATCAGAGATACCATAAGAGTAAGGGATTCCAAAGTACCCTTGACTCTCCATGATACATATGTATAATGTACTTAGAGGATTTTTGAGCACCTAATAGAATCATGAAATAGAATCATGAAAGAGTCGCTATGACCTACCCCTCATGTCAGCAAACATGAGTTTTTAGTGTTCATTCATTAAACTCCCACTGTCACGGTTAGCAATGAAACCCCTCCATTATTGCCCAATTAAAACCATTTCTATCCAACCAAATCATTGTTATTAACCAAGGCTATACATAGTGGTATCGTCATACCAACTATAACTTGCAAGTATTGTCCTTAGCCAAACCTTTTTGAAATCAGGGGATTCCTATGTACCTATAGATCATATTATGCATTGACTTAGGGGAGTCCCATGTACCCCACAAGTGATCTATTATTTGTCATTACTTGGGGGATTCCATTGTACCCCACAAGAATTATTGTTAAACCCAAAACCATTCCACTTTGACCATTCCAAACCATTTAACCATTGGTTCTATTACCAATTTTAAACCATGCATAAGTTCCATTTAAAATCCAATAACGTAGTGAAACATTCTCATAGGCATTTTATCAAACACATTGGGGGCATAATATTTCCAAAATCAAATTCAATTACCAAATAATCATTCCTACGCAACCAATTATCCAAAACCACCATTAAAGCATATAAAAGCATAATTAAAACATAGGAAAACCATAAACAAGAATTTATAACCAAAACCCCCAAATCATATTTGAAAAACCAAAACCATACAATAATCAAACCATGAAAACATTGCACAAAATTCATGCCTTTAGTTAAAACTAACAATGAGGGAGGAGAATATGCGTTAAACCAAGAAGATGATAGAGAGACATCACCAAAACAATCCCCAAATTAATCCTGAAGATGAAACCCTAAATTCCCTTGCCCAAGAACTTTAAAGAGGATTAAAGAGTGTTTTTTACAGTGTTAATAAATAAAGTAATAGGGAAAATAACATTCTAAGTGAGTTAAAAGTCATAGGGACTTATTAGGTTAAGTGGGGAAATGTCCACATTTCTCTCACATAAACTGCACCGAAATCCCGTCAGAGCGATACGACTATCCATACCAGTCGTACCTCTAATACAAGTGGTAGGCCATCTCCCTTGGACCCAACACTGTCCAAGGTATGACTCACCCTAACCCACGTCGTATCCATATATACAACTAGTACCCATGATCCATACCTTTGGCAAAATAGAATCTAAAGAGGATTTAACACTGCCCACCATACGAGTCCATGGTATGACTAGTACCCTGTCTTATAGCTTATGATGAGCCACTCGTACTCAGATCCAACTTAATCCACCAAGTCTAAGATTAAGTGAAGGAAAGACCCAAACCAAATGACTCTGATAATTTGTTTAAATAATTAGCCTTCTTGCTTAATCTATTGACTTATTTTTTTATAAATATTTATTTGTCTAATAACATAATCATTTTGCTTAACCAATTTTTCTACTTTTACTTATCATATAAGATCCCCACATAACACCTGAATTTGATTGAAACCCATATTTGTGGACCTCTAATGTGCCTAACACCTTCCCTTTTCAATAATTTGAACCCTTATCGAATTTCTGATGAACTAGGCTAAATAATAAAAGAAGTCCATAATAGAATGTTTTCCTAACACACCTTAATTTTTTAGGTGGTGAATTTTCCCTTTTAAACCATCATAAAAGAGTTGTCACGTCAAATTCTGCTTTTCACGAGAAAAATAGGGCGCAACAACGTACAATTCATGATATACATCAAACTTTTCAATACTCTTGCATACTCCAATTGTGACCCACTTTCACCTTCATTTTTGTAAAGTGCAAAGATCACATCCAATGGTGTCTTGATAATATTGAAATAAAAATATCTAAACTTGCCAAGTACTTTTTTAATATAATGAGATATGACAATGCTAAACCTTGTGGAGTTCTTTGAATTTGTAACAACATGAAATTTGAGGAAATATGTAAAATTTATAATTGTGTGATTTTACTATTTTACCCCCTCCCATAGGTGCATTGTGGTGTTTCTGGGGTATGGGGGTGATTGTCACAGTATCCTATGCATTTTGGTACCATTTATGCGATATTATATTTTTTGGCGGCTTTGAGAGCCTTATTTTGAACTTTTGTATTTATAGTTTGATCCATGCGATGGATGGCTAAACAGACTATGCCAGCAGATACAGATTTAGGGTGGGAACATGGATTGTCTAGTTTATGGCTCTTAAATCTCATTTCGACCGCCCGTTCAGAAAATTATAATTTTGGATTTTGGGGGTTAACTTTGTGAATACGATATTTTTTTCAAAATTCTGATATCACCATTGTGTCTGGAGTGTCGAATTTATTGTGGTTACATAGTTTGTTTATGTATATCGGATTCCAAACAAATTTTGGGCACCCCGTCAAACTTTATTATGAACTTAAAAAATTTGGTGCACTAGGTTGCTGGTGCAACCTGGATCACGAAGGGTAAAAATCATTCAAGGAATGCGTTTTATGCCTTATGTTCCTGGTAACCTGATAAATAGCCCCTTTTTTCTCATTTTTAATCTTACCTCTTGAGAGTTAAACCCTAAAATAGTGTGAGAGCTTAATAGTGAATTGCGTATGCTTGAAAAGCTAAATTAACATCTATTTCTTGATTCTCTAATGGATCTAAGGTGAGAATTCACCTTTTTCTTTATCAAATTTCTTTTAGCCTCAAATTCTAAACTTTTTCACTTGAATAATGTTCTTAACTATATAATATGAGTTTTTCCTCAATTTCATCTTCAAAACAAGTCTGATTCTTGATTTTAGAACGAATTTCAATGGCTTTACTCAGTAAAGCTCAAGAATAATTTTTCTTCAATTTGAACCATGTTTTTTTATTCAATTTGATTTGAATTTTATGTTGTAGATTTTTAAAGGTATGGGGACACAATTTTGAAGTAAAGTTATGATTTTGCCCTTTATTTTTAAAAATTCATTTTGGGGGTCCGTTTTGACTCCAAATCCTAAGTGGGAAATATGAACATCGTTTGCTTTGTTTTGAAACATAGATTATATATTTCTAGGTTTTAGTTGATTTTGGAACCATTCTGAGAAGTATAGATTCATGGTTAAAGTATTGCGGACTAATTTTAGGCTTTTGAGGTAGGCTATGTCTTAACTCTTCATATTGGGTTAGGTAGTTAATTTGTATACAAAATTCATGTTAAGGGAATGGAAACTAATCATCAAATTGGCTATCTTACTGTGTTATTCCAGTGTAGGGGCTTTTATGTTATTAATTATTATTTTAAGACATTACGTAATTTATATGGCCATGTGGGGTCATATGTGATGTGGATAGCCTGATATACTTATGAATAATTGTATTGTATTGTTGAGATACCTAATGTGGTACCATTTGTATTGTGCTATATTCATACTTTATTTGCATATAAAACATGTGAAATTTAATGGAAGATGGGAAATAATGAGTGGATATTGGCTCACGTGGTTGTGGAATATATCATTGTGGTTGGTTGTGAAAGTATATTTTGTGGTTGGTTATGGAAATATTCATTGTGATTGGTTGTGAGCGTCTCATCCTCATATCATACTTATTCATGAAATAAATGGTACCACATATATATAGATGTATATGGGTTGATGAACCCCTCACGAGTCCCATGTTGGGAGGCTTTCTTCCATGGGTGTATATGAAGGTTATGCGACAACCTCGTGCATCATTATTATCATTATCATCATCATCTTATATATTACACTTGCTTTATTGTGTTTATATTGTGATCGAATTGACATATTGACTTGTCATATATCTATTTGATCTATCTTCCGTTATTTGTACTTGACGATCTTGTATATGCATTTTATTCCTTATTTTACTAGTACATGATATGATGTATACTTATGTTCTATTCGGTTATTATTGTTCCAAATATATGTGATATATTAGAACTGTTAGTGCAAACGGTGTGAGCTACTGTTGTCGGATATTTTCTAATTGCTGGTGACGTGCCCTTTATGTTTATTTTTTATGTTTTATTATCTACTTTGCTTGGTCTGCCTATGATACCTATTGAGTATAAGTGGATTGTACTCATAACTACTGCGCTCTTTTGGTGTAGGTCCTAGTACGAGCGTGGCCCTGCTTGGTTGATTCGGGCGATAGTTGGTGCTTTTAAGGTAGTGGTTGACTTTCAAATATCTGGATGTATTCTACTACCTTTCTTATAGACTATGTCTTTACTTTTATTTCAGAGATAATGTTTCTCTTGTATATGAAAATCTTATGTATTTTTTTATTCGAGTTGTACTAGATACATTTTTATACTATTGACATCAATTTTTGGGAGTTATAGTAGTATTATTGAATATATTTTTCTACACTTATTATCTTATATGGTTCGGCTTTATTTTAGAAACCTTGCGTTGGGGTTATTTCAGTCTTTTCCCCTTTTTGTGTATCAGTTTGGATGCTAGGCTTACTTGTCAAGGTACATCGTCACAAGTGCCATCATGACCCTTAATTTTGGGTCTTGACAAATTAATATCAGAGTAACTAAATTTTCATTTGTCTCAACGGTGTAAGAATGGGATATCTAATAGAGTCTCATGGATCAGTATATTGACGCACGTATCTATCTTTAAGAGGCTATAGAATGTCTTTAGGAAACTTTCCTCATTTTATTCCTTATCATGTAAAGTTTTTTCATACCTTTTGTTCTTTATTATGTTTCACTCTTTTTGTGCTGGTGGTGTTGACTAGGTCCCGTGAGGCTAGAGATGTAGAGCTTGCATCTGGAAAGAGAATTTAGTCGAGAGGATAAACCTCGAGTCATGGATGGACTCGAGGGTGTGGACGATCTCGTGGATCAGCTCCGCCTAAGATGAGTGCTAGGAGACTCTCTCCTGAGCCTCAGGTTGAACATGTTTAGGGTGCAAATTCAGTTCCAATTCCTTAGATTTTGTCTACCCTAGTTTTTAAGGGGTTGTTGGTGTGTTTCCTAACCCACTTAGAGGGTTCTCTTTAGTTATGCCGGGTGTTTCTCCAGTTCAGAGTGTGGATCCTTCTGTTGCACCTGCTTCTATTTTGGATACTCCTCAGACACCAAAACTATTCCTAATTTAGTACTGATATATGAGTATGGTATTCTAGGATTAGGAGTTTAGCCTTCACCTATGTTACCTCCTTAGATGAGATCTCAGCTAGCCAGATTCACTATGCCTTCTCTTGTTGCAAGTACTGTTATGTCTTCTAAAGATCAAAAAAGGTTTGAGAGATTTACTCGTTTGGGTCCTCTTAGATTTAGTGGTGTTGTGGATGATAATGCCTATGAGTTCTTGATTGATTGTCGAAAGAAGTTGCATAATTTGGGTTTTGTTGAGTTGCATGGAGTTTCTTATGTTACTAATCAGTTGAGAGATACTGCTAAACATTGGTAGAGGTTGTTGTTGGGTGTAGAACTATTAGCTTTCCTGAGTAGACATGGGATTAGTTTGCTGATGCCTTTTTGGAGAGATTTATACCTTGCAGTTTAAGGGATCGGATGCGTGATGAGTTTGACTCTTGGAGTAGTGCTCTATAACTGTAGCAGAGTATGAAGCACATTTCTGTGCTTTGTCCAGATTTTTCTATGCTAGTATTTCAACCAAGTCTGAGAAGATTTAGAAGTTTATGAAGGGTTTGGATGTCTCCCTTCAGTTAGCAACATCACAGATGGTTGTATTTGGGGCATCTTTTTGGAGTATAGTGGATCATGCTAAGATGACTGAGGATATTCTTTGGGCATCTCAGAGAGGTGCTAAGAAGGTGTACCATTTTGGTGAGTTCAAATATCAGGTTTCTTATGGTAGAGGTTTTAGAGGTTTTCGTAGATATCAGGGTAGGGTGGTGTGGGCATCTTTGCAAAGTTTGAGTGGTAGATCTTCTGGTTCAATAGTTTAGGGTGTTCGTCCAGGCCCAGTTGTACCTTTTTCTATTGAGTTAGGCCATAGAAGTTGCTTTATGTGTGATGCGATTAGCCATGTGGCCAGAGACTACCCATGTCGTATGATTAGAGCCACTTCTATTTTAGTTGTGAGGGGTAGTAGTGATACTAGAGGTGTCAGGGAAGAAATAGTATAGCTCGTGGTGGTGGTCATAGGGCCACTCAGGCAGATGGTGGTCATGAACAGTGCTATGCTATACTAGCCAGACTAGAGGCAGAGGCTTCTGATGCTGTGATCACAAGTATCGTTCTCGTTAGTTTCAAACCTGCATCTATGTTATTTGATCCTAGATTGACTTTCTCCTATGTGTATTTTGCTTTGGGTTTTGATTCTATTAGTGGGACTCTTTCCATACCTATTTGTGTATCTACCCCAATAGGTGATTCTATAGTGGTGGATCAGGTGTATCAATCTTGTTTCATGACTTTTTTTGAACGTGAGACCTTGGTAGATTTCTTATGTTATACATGATTGATTTCGATGCTATATTGGGTATAAATTGGTTGGTTCCTTATCATGTTATCCTAGGTTGTTTTGCTAAGACTATGACTTTAGCTTCACTGGGTATGGAGGATATCTTGGAAGGGTGCGGTTCATTCGGGTCCTAAGAGGATCATATCTTATATTCAGGCTCATTGATTGGATGAGAGATGATGTTTATCTTATTTGGACCATATTCATGATGCTAGCATTGTTTCACCTCCTTCTCTAGTTTCCATTCATGTTGTTCATGAGTTCATGGACGTGTTCCTTATGGATTTTCCTAGTATGCCTCTACATCATGATATTGATTTTTCCATTAATGTTGAGCCATGCACCAAGCTCATCTCTATTACTCCTTATAGGATGGCCCCAGCCGAGTTGAAGGAATTAAATGACCAGTTGCAGGAGTTATTGGATAAGGGATTTATTCGACCTAGTGTATCGCCTTGGGGTACGCCTATTTTATTTATGAAGAAAAAGGATGGGTCTATTCGGATGTGTATTGATTATAGATAGTTGAACAACGTGAAGATTAAGAATAAGTATCCTCTTTCTTATATTGATGATTTACTTGATCAACTTTAAGGTGTTGTGGTGTTTTCAGATATTGATTTGAGATTCGGTTATCATCAGTTGAAGATTAGAACTTCAGATATTCTGAAGACAGCTTTTTGAACTCGACATGGTCATTATGAGTTATTGGTCATGTCCTTTGGGTTAACTAATGCCCCTTTCCCATTTATGAAGTTCATAAATCAGGTGTTTTAGTTGTATCTTGATGCCTTTGTTATTATATTTATTGATGATATCTTGGTTTATTACAAGAGTGAGGCTGATCATGAGGGTCATTTACGGATTATGCTTCAGAGACTAAGGGATGAGAAGTTGTATGATAAGTTCTTCAAGTGTGAGTTTTGGTTGGAGTCTATTTCTTTCTTGGGTCATGTGGTGACTAAGGATTGTATTATGGTTGATCTATCCAAGATTGCAATAGTTCGTGATTGGCCTAGACCTACTTCGCGCACCAAGAGTCAAAGTTTTGTTGGCTTGGCCGGGTATTATTAGTGTTTTGTTAAGGGTTTCACTACTATTGCAGCTCCTACTAAGTTGACTCAGAAGAAGATTTCCTTTTATTGGTTCGATGCCTGTGAGGGGAGCTTTCAAAAGTGTAAGGATTTGTTGACTTCAACTTCTATATTGACTTTTCCCAAGGAGAACATGGGATTTACCATATTTTGTGATGCTTTGGGTGTTGGATTGGGTGTTTTGTTGATGCAGGATGGCAAGGTGATTTCTTATGCATCTTACTAGTTGAAGCCTCATGAGAGGAATTACCCTACCCATAATTTGGAGTTGTGCATGGTTGTGTTTGCTTTGAAGTTGTGGAAGCACTACTTGTATGGAGTCCACTGTGAGATTTTCTCATACCATCGCAGCCTTCAGTACTTCTTCACCCAACGAGTTCTTAATATGAGGCAGCACCATTTTCTTGAGTTCCTCAAGGATTATACCTTGACTATTCTCTATCATCCGATCAAGGCTAATGTGGGTGCAGTTGCCTTGATCCGAAAGTCGACTAGCATAGGTAGCTTGGTGCATCTTTTGACCTAGGAGAAGCCTTTAGCCTTAGAGGTCCAGTCTTTATATAACCAGATGGTTAGGCTTGATATTTTGATAGCAGGGTGTGTTTTTGCATTTGTAGAGGCTAGATTTTCTTTGATGGAGAAGATTTAAGCTCATCAGTTTTATGATATGGGATTGAGATCAATTCGAGATAAGGTGTTGAGTGGCAAGGCTAAGGAAGCCTCACCTAATTTAGATGGAGTTTTGAGGATTGGATCCCGAGTTTATGTCCTGAGAGTGGATGATTGGATTAGATTGGTTTTGGAGAAGGCTCATTGTTCTAGGTATTCTATCCACCCGGGACTGACTAAGATGTATCATGACTTTAGACAACATTACTGGTGGGCTGATATGAGGAAGGATGTAGAGGACTTTATAGCTCATTGCGTTTGTTGTCAGCAGGTGAAGGCTGATCATTTGAGGCCTGGTGGATTGCTTCAGCAGTTACCCATGACACGACCTAAAATCGAGCCTTGTCGTATGAGCATCTCAAGTCCAACAAAGACCGGAGATCACCCCATTAACCCTGCCTAACTATCACATTAATCCATAAGCATTGGATAAACTCCGAACATATAATAAGATAGCAGAAACAAAACTAACAATTATAACTTAAGAAAGTCTAGACATTCATTAATATCAACATTCAACATTCAATCTACCCAAATCCACAGTCATCCATAAGCCTCTATAAATCTAATGTCAATAATATGTCAGGACAAGCCCACGACAATAGCCAAAACGAAATCCAAAATAAGTCTATGACATAAGCTAAGAAGACCATGAAATATGTTCCTTCCTAAAGATGAAAGCTCACCTTCGATGTCAATACTCAAACCGCTCAATCACTTGATCACTGTGCAGGAAAAGAAGAAGATGTTCTGACCTCTGTGTCTCATGGGGACACAATGTTCGAAGACGGTTAGTGGTTGGAGCGCTAGCATATAACTCAATAGTAAGGATAAAGTAGTGTCATTATTCAATATCAAGTCAAACCATCATGAGCCACCACACTTATACACATAGACATGTAAATACAT
Organism: Capsicum annuum; assembly: GCF_002878395.1. Lineage (NCBI taxonomy): Eukaryota > Viridiplantae > Streptophyta > Magnoliopsida > Solanales > Solanaceae > Capsicum > Capsicum annuum. Next base: position 81,887,783 of record NC_061115.1, on the reverse strand, counting down.
ATGGATACATCAAGTGTCAAAAGTTAACAACGCCTTAGCATGTATTTCAAAGAACTCAAACATGAACCATGAAGCAAGGGACTCTAACCTTCCACCGCTTAGGTTTTATTGAGCAAGAGGAATCTAACCTCAAGCCATCTTATTAAGCAAGTGAACTCTAACCATACACCATTTAATCATGCAAGTGGACTCTAGCCACAAGTCATTTCAATACACATGTAGACTCTAACCACAAGCCATTTCATTAATTATATGGACTCTAACCATAAGCCACCACTTCCATTACCAGTCGACATTGAGACTCTAACCCTTTGTCCATGCATTCATATCACATCATTCACATTTGGGGACTTTAACCCATTTAACCATTCTAAGCCATCAAGGCCACAATTAAACATCATACATTACTACAAGGTCTTCATGAATCATATATCAATCAATCACTTAATAAGCCAATACAATAGTTTTAAATATCACTCAAGTCAAATTGTGGTCATCAAGACCTTTACCAAATCACTCATTAGCACTCTTACACTAAGCTTTAGTTCAAACACAATTCAATTTCATGTTAGGGACTCTAACTCTTTTTTAACCAATCAAACCACTAGGGGCACCATTTAGCTCATTACGTATCCAACAAGGCCTTTACAATATCATTTAAAAATCATTCTTACTCATTACGCCATTGCCTTAGTTCAAATCACCATTAACATGTGACTAGTTATTTGTAGTAGACATTTTCACAAACAACTTGACGGCATACTCTTACCATGACCAAAAACCAAGTGAAAGCAATCAATATTAGGGTTACTCTCAACCCATTTGTTAAATCACAATCAACAAGCACCCACATATGCAAACCATCACCAAAAACATATATAATCACAAGTTTAAACAAGACAGAACATTACCCATCATTATACATCAAAATCTTCAACATTTATTTCAAAAACCATAATTAATGATTCAAAAACATTGTTTAAATAACATGATATTTGATAAATAATGATAGGGTAAGATTCACATGCCTTTTACAAGATGATTCACGGAAGGATTCTTGATGCCCTACCCTTTGGATGAACACTCTTAAAACCCTAGCCTTCAATCTCGATGAAGAAGTTTTAAGAGTGTTTTGGGATGTTTTTAATATTTTATATGTGAAGAATAAAGGTCCTAATGAGGTTATAAGTCATTCTATATGGGTTTAGGTATGGGAAATATCCAAAATATCCTTAACTAAAAGCTGTAAAATGATCTCCCAAAAGGGTACGACTCTTTCTCTAAACCATACCCTAGGGTACGAGTGGTACCCTAAATCGTACCCTAGGCCTTACCATGGACCCATAAAATATCTAAAGTACGAATACCCAAGTATGACTCATATCCAAGGGTACGATTGGTACCAAGCAACCCGTACCCAAGTCAGTGTCCACTAGATTATGACTAATACTTTATACGACTAGGTAGTATACGACTCGTACCCTAACATATGACTAGGGAGGGGCTAAACCGTCTCTTGGATAGTGTGTTATCAACCTAGATTGGTCTCTATACAAGAAGGGAGGGTACTAGTCGTACCCTAGAATATAATTGGTATGCTCAATCCGCCCAACCCTAAACCTCAAATCTTAGGGAAATTTTCTAATGGTCCAAAGACTAGGTGTTTCAACCCATTCTCGAGGGGAAGTGAGAGTGTATCACTAGGGACTTTATGACTGGATTGCCTCACACTTCCCATCGATTTGATAGTGTTTGGATCATCGTAGATCGATTGACCAAGTTTGCATATTTCCTTTTTGTGAAAGTCTTTTACTGTGTTGAGAGGCTGGCCCATATCTATATTTGTGAGATTATGTGACTTTATGGTGTGTCAGTGTCTATCATTTTAGATTGGGGGTTCTGTGTTCACTTCACTCTTTTGGAAGACTTTTTAGGATGAGTTGGGTACTCGGGTTGACCTTAGTACAATATTTCACCCTAGATTGGTGTTCAGTTAGAGCAGACTATCTAGGTTTTCAAGGATATGCTCCACGCTTGTGTGATAGATTTTGATGGCTAGTGGGAGCAATATTAAGCATTAGTGGCATTTGCATATAATAACAGCTACCATTCCAGTATCGATATGGCTCCTTTTGAGACTTTGTATGGTAGGCATTGTTGCTCTTCGATGGGTTAGTTTGATGTTTTAAAGGTGAGACCTCGCGGTACAATCTTGCTTCATGAGTTTTTGGACAGAGTCTGAATTATTCAGGATACATTTATAGCGGCTCAGAATAGGCAGAAGTGCTATATAGATTGTAGGCTTCGTGCCTTGAGATTTGGTGTTGGTGATCATATTTTACTTTGAGTTTCACCCATGAAAGGTGTGATGAGGTATGGAAAAAGGGTCAAGATTAGCCTCGGTATATTAATCTATTTGAGATTCTTTGGACTGTTGGTGATATGGCTTATGAGTTAGCTTTGCCTCTAGACTTATCAACTGCTCATCTAGTTTTTTATGTTTCTATGCTTCTCCATTATATTTTGAATGAGTCTCGTGTCATTCATTGGGAGTTGGGTTAGTTAGATAAACGGTTGTCTTTGGTTGAGAAGCCGATCTCTATTTTTGCTAGAGATGTTAGACGATTGCGTTCTATAGTTATCCTTATTATTAAAGCTTTGTGGAGATATCTGATCTGTAGATGAGGCTATTTAGGAGGTCGATTCTGATATACGTAGTTCTTATCCCTATATCTTTGTGGATTCAGGTATTTCTTTTGCTTTTAGTTCAAGGACAAACTAGAATTTTAGCGGTGGATGATGTATCGACTGAAATTTGATGAAATATGTAAAGTTTGTGATTTTATGTGATTTGACTATTTTACCCCTTCCATAATTGCATTGTGGTTTTTCTGGAGTATAGGGGTGATTGGCATGGTTCCCTATGCATTTTGGTACCATTTATGCGATATTATGAATTTTGGTGGCTTCGAGAGCCTTATTTTGGATTTCTGTGGTTATCTTTTGATCCGTGCAACGGATGGATGAACGGATCCAGAACATCACTTTTATGATGGTAACATGAATGGTGTGATTTTAAGGCTTTTAAATCCCATTTAGATCCTCAGTTTGGAAAATTATGATTTTGAATTTTGGGGTTGACTTCGTGAAAAATGATGTTTTTATGAAATTCTGATATCGCCATTGAGTTCGAAGCATCAAATTTAGTGTGGTTACATAATTCGTTTGCGTATATCAAATTTCGAATGAATTTTGGGCACCCCATCAAAGTCTGTTTTAGACTTAAAAAATATGGTACACCAGGTTGCTGGTGCAACCTGTATCACAAAGGGTAAAACTCATTTGACGAATGCATTTTATGTCTTATGTACCCGGTAACCAGGTATGAGTATAAATAGCCCCTTTTTTTAAATTTTTTTCTCATTTTTCATCTTGCCACTTAAGAGCTAAACTCTAAAATAGTGCGAGGGCTTAAAAGTGAAGCTTGTGGATACTTGGGTGCTAGATTAACATCTATTTCTTGATTCTCTTATGGATTTAAGGTGAGAATTCACCCTTTTGTTTATCAAATTTCTTGATTAATTATTTAAAAACCCCAAAACCTTAGTGCTTGATTTAGCCCCAAATTCGAAACCTTTTCACTTGAATAATGTTCTTAACCCTATAATTACTAGGTTTTCCCTAAGTTCATCTTCAAAACAATTTTGATTCTTGATTTTAAAATGAATTTCAAAGGTTTTACCTAGTAAAGCTCAAAAATATTTTTTCTTTGATTTGAACCTCGTTTTGACTCGATTTTACTTGGGGTTTTAGTTGTAGTCTCTTAAAGGCATCGGGAACACATTTTTAAAGTAAAATTATGATTTTTCACTTCTTTTTCAAAAACTCATTTCGGGGGTCCATTTTGATCCTGAATGAAAAGTGGACAATATGAATATCGTTGGGTTTGTTTTGACCCGTAGATTCTATATTTCTTGGGTTTAGTCAATTTCAGGATCATTCGTGAGAAGTAGGACTTTGTGGTTGAAGTGTTGCAGACCGGTTTTGGCTTTTAAGATAGGTTATGGCTTAACTCTTCAGATTGGGATGGGTAGTTTATTCATATACAAAATGCATGTTAAGGGGATGAGAACTAATCATGAAATTGGCTATCTTAATGTGTTGTGTTCGTGTGGGGGCCTATATGTGATGTAATTATTGATTGAGACATTACGTGATTTTTGTGACCATGTGGGGTCCTATATGATGTGGATAACCTGATTACTTATGAATAATTGTATTATGTTGTTGAAATTCCTAATGTGGTACCATTGGAGTATGTTCTATATTCATACTCATATGAATCATGTAAAATTTCATGGATGGTGGGAAATAATAAGTAGATATTGGCTTAAGTGATTGTGGAATATATCATTATGGTTGGTTGTGGAAGTATATCGTGTGGTTGGTTGTGGAAATATTCTTCGTTAGTGGTTGTGAGCATCTCATCGTTATATCATACTCATTCATGAAGTAAATAGTACCACTGTGACAACATCTGGGAAATACTAGCAATACCTTTTTATGATAAAAATGTGATATCTTATAAAATCCTCCCCGATGGATGTGTTGGAGAGGAGATATGAATATATATATGGATTATACATGGGTTGATGAACCCCCCATGGGTCCCACATCAGGAGGCTTGCCTCCGTAGGCGTATACGGAGGTTGTGTGACAACCTCGTGTTTCATTATCATTATCATCATCATAACCATCAACATCATCATCTTGTATATTGTACTTGCTTTATTGTGTTTATGTTGTGATCTAATTGCCATATTGACTTGTCATATATCTATTTGATCTATCTTCCTTTATTTGTACTTGATGATCTTGTATATACATGTTCTCCCTTATTTCTACTTATATGTGATATGATGTATACTTGTATTTTATCTTGTTATTATTGTTGCAAATATATGTGATATATTAGAACTGTTAGTGCAAGCAATATGGGCTATCATTGTGGGATATTTTATGATTGCAGGTGACGTGTCCTTTATGTGTATTTTGTATGTTTTATTATCTATTTTATCAACTAACTCTCAAGTATAGTTTCTCATGATTGAATTAATCTCACTATTTATTGCCTCTTTCTAAAAGGATGATTCCACATACGATATTGCTTTTTTAGACGTTTGAGGCTCATTTTTAAGAAGAAATGTTACAAAATCAGATTCGAAGAAAGTTAACATTCTTTGCCACTTACTATTCCTTGGATTCTCTTCATTGAGTACATTTTTCCTTGGTTCATCCCTAGGTCGTTTAGATCCTTCACTAGACAGCTCATGTGTAGTTTTATATGGATAATCATGTTCAAAGAACTCAATATTATCTAATTCAATTATCTTGTTATCAAGGATATTTGGATGTTTGGATTTATGAACTAAAAATCAACATGCTTACCATTTGTAGCATATCTAATGAAAACACAGTACATAATCTTTGATCCTAATTTCATCCTTTTGGGTATATGAACTTGGACTTTGGATTGACACACCTACACTTTAAAATATTTCAAGTTAAGTTTCCTTTATTTTCATTTCCCATATGGAATAGATTGTGTCTTACTATAGGGCACTCTAAGAGTGTTCGATTTGTTGTAAGAATAGCTTTCCTCTACAAATTTTGCAATAAAGTTGAATTTATAAGTAAGGCATTCATCATTTTCTTTAATGTTCGATTTTTTACTTTTCACAGTTCCATTCGATTGAGGTGAATGTGGGGCAGTAATTTGATGAAAAAAATTCTTTTTTAAAATATTTCTCCTCAAAAGAAGATTCATAGTGTCTACCCTTATCACTTCGTATCTTTTTAATCTTTTTATCCAACAGTTTTCAACTTCAGCTTTATATTGTCTAAATATTTCTATTGTCTCATCTTTATTATTCAGTAAATAAACATTATAGTATCTAGTGCAATCATCAATAAATGATATAAAATACTTTTTTCCACCATGAGATGGTGTTGACTTCCTATCACAAATGTCTATATGAATTAAGTCTATGGAATTGAAATTCCTTTCAACAGATTTATACGAATGCTTAACATTCTTCAATTCAACACATGTTTGACACTTCAATTCTCTAGTTTTTATCCAGAAAACTTCTTTCTCTTCTTATTATTTAGAGTAACATTCTGAACAGGAATTGCAACCATCATTGATGATTTCTCATTCAACTTATTATCCTCTTTTATCTGGAGATAAATCACAAGATCTTTCAAACCATACAATTGATTTTCAAACATTCCCTTTACAGAAACACGAGGATCTCTACTCGAGAACCTTTGCATTTTAAGTTTGGTCAGCCAAAAGAATAACACTTGCTATCATTCTTTAAAGTTCACACAAGATAATTTTTTGATTTTTCTGCCTATGTCATTACTAGAGCAACATCTGGCGACTTAATGGCCCAATATTGGTTGCTGTTGGGACAATATCATTCACAACTGAATCAACTTGTTGTGCAGTTTTATTCATAATTTGATAGTTAATTTAGTATTTCAGAATACTAACAATAAAGACTTAATCATTAAACAACGTGTTTCTAGTCATCAATAAAGTTTTTATGTCTTCAAACCGTCAAGCAAATGACCTTTGAAACCTGAAAAAGTTTTCATACTCTTCAAATCAGAATCAATTCAAATAGAGTGAAAATCCATAGGTTTTAAACTCTAGAAATCAATACAGAGAGTTCAATTAATTGGTGAAATTTTTATATTCTTCGAACCAAACTCACTTTATTTTCTAGGTGAATTTTATGTTCTTCTAACTGAGAGAGTAGAAGTAAAAAGATTTTAGTCTCCACAAAATAAGACACATTAGAGATTATCAAGTACTTATTAATTTCCTTAAGAATGTTATTTTTTTGGATTTAGTAAAATCTGTATTTTTCAACAATAACTTCAAATACATGTTCAAACTAACATATGAACAATCAAATGAATTTGTAACTCTGTAGTCACAACTTTCAACTTCAACATAAATTTCAAACTAACTTATGTATATCACAAGATAAAGTTCAAACTATTTTCTTGAAAATAGCAAAACCAGACGTTAGAAAGAGATAAAGATCAAAAGATTCAAGTCCATCGAATTCACAGTATGTCTTTAAGAAAATTACTTTCCTTAAGTACCCGGGGTTATGAAATATAGCCCTCCAGCATAAAGAAAATCAATTTGATAGAATGACGATACCTTAAACTCTGTTGAACTACGAGCACACTCAACGATTCATACATCACACTTTAGTTTTTAGGAAAAAGAAAGTGTTTTTCACTTTAAAATATCATGTCTTTACCTAAGAAAAAATTCAGGTATTTATAACCAAAAGGTGGTGCTTCAGAAAAGAAGCAACGATTCTTGAAAATATGTACTATTTTAGGCCGTCGCCGATATGCAAACCCACCTACGCCAAGTAGCCCACATGCAGTCGCAGGATAATTTTTGTCACAAATCATAATCGTTCATCCCACCTGTGGACCCTATTTGTATACGCAGATGGTCACCTACATCTACATGTTATATTTTTAGTTTCAAACAGTGTCTCAAAAGGTCACATCCATTCAAGGTGCGTTGTGACATGTGTCCACACATGCTCGTTTGCATTTGTAAATGAAGAATATTTTTGCATCATATTTTTTGATTAAAACATTATTAAATCTTAAGGTTCAAATGATGCAAAATGCAACTATGACGATGACGCAAGACTTGCACTTGTAAATGATTTAAAACATTATTAAATCTTAAGGTTCAAAATGCAAATATATACAGATTCAAAATATATTTTCACAATATTTGAATTTTTGAAAAATGCAATTTTTGGATTCACTTTTTGCAGTTTTTTAATTATTTTTCTTTAAAAAATTTAAATTTATTATCTTCATAAAATAACCTAATTTTCATAAAACTTTAAATCTTTTGAAATTTATTTTGACATTTTATATTTTTTTAACTTTAAAAATGCCTCATTTCCAAAATACTATGGGTGAACATGCATTTGTCCATGGAAACCAAAAACATATTTACTTTCATCGATATTTTGAAGTTGAAAATAAAGTTGGGGTGTGTTTGGCCATAGTATTTTTGAGTTAATATTTAGAATTCAAATGCATTTTTAAAAAAAATATGAAAAGTGAAAATAAATGTAAAATAATTTAGAACTTTTTGAATGGAGTTATTTTATGACAATAAAAATGTAAATTTTTTTGAAAACAAAAGCTCTTTCTCTAATCTCTAATCTCTAATCTCTAATATATTAAAAGTGTGAACCTTAGAAAAGTGATTTGAATTTTTTGCCCTTCATTAAAACACTCTCTTTAGAAAAAATCCGTCTTTTCACCTTTTTTCTCAGAAAAGTAAATTATTCAACCTAAAAAATTTCACGCGACACTTTTTTTTTTTTGAAAAAAAATTGTGTCCTATTACACGGCAGGACTATTGTTTAATTAAACTCTAAAGTTTTGTAGTCCTATGCCAAGGCCATTTTGACAGTAACATTAAAACAAATATCTACCGATACAAAGAGTAAAATTGTACTCAGGCAAAAGCAAAACACCTCCACAATGATTGCTTTACAGATGCTATAATTATATTTTTTAGTATCATATTTTTTTGTAATTATATATATGATGGTTGATATATTTGTCTGCATCTTTATTGTGCTTCAATTTTTAAATTTTACATACATAAACGTGAATAAAACTTAAGATAGAGACTACTAAATCAATGAAAGATTGAATTGGTGAGAGATTTGAATTAAGGTTATATGTTGTTTTTGATCTATGTTATAATTTTTTTTCCAGATCTTATAATGTTAATGTGCTTATTATTTAGTTCCATGCACATATAATCGAGAATATATTATTTATATCTTCAGTTTGTTTTCTCTTTGTTGAGCATCTTTGAAAATATTTTCTGGATTTAAAACGTTTTTTTAAGGGTAGCATGTTGATCAATCATATATGAGGCCATGAAGGTTAAAGACATTATTCTGTATCCATCGAAGAATATAATATCGTTCCAGACCTTTCTAGTTTTATTTGTATGAGTGCAAAATTATAAGGTCTTATTTCTATTTGATTGTTTATACTTGTGATTTATGTATATATGATGATGTCTAAAAATAGTTTTTCTACCTTGAGATAGGGCTAAAAATCGATCTACATCTCGAGGTAGGGGTAAAAGTCTGTCTAACCTCGAGGTAGGGGTAAAATTTTTCATACATTCTACTCTCTCTAGACCCTCCTTTTGGGACTATCCTGAATTTATTATTGTTACATTTATGTGTTTACCAAGGTTTTATATTAAGGGATAGTCTGGCCCTTCATGTAATTTAATATGTTTCCTTGTGTAGAGTCGCGCCTTTCATGTAATATATTGTCCCCAAGTAGGTATAGCTATGTGTTGAATATTGATTCAAAGGTCGTTAGTGTTGCCTAGTTAGTTGGCAAAGTAACACGTTTGTTAGGAGTCCTATTTTAGTTGAAGCATATCTCTGTTACTTGCTAATATTTAGGTCAGTGGTTAATTAGTGTGAGTAAGTGGTATGTTTTTTAGTAAGTGGTTAGTTTTTTTTTTAATTCCTATTTAAAGAGTCCTTTGTAACTAGGTTTATTAGTATGAATGAAAAATACATGAAGTTCTCTGCAGCTATATTCTTCTTCTTATACATTGCTCCTGTTTTCTTCGATTCCTCAATAGATTTGGTATTCGAGTGGAGAGAGAGAGTATCGTTTTCTTAATTTTTTCTCTCTGTCCAGATTAGGTCAAACTGGGAGATAAGGGAAGAGCAAGAATAAAATCAAAATTGAGGGCAAAGAATGGCTATCAATGCAACATCTTTGATATCTCAGCAACTAAATCCTATCTTTAATAGAGATAAATATGAATTCTGGAGCATAAAGATAAAGACGTTATTCAAGTCTCAAGAATTATGACATTTGGTGGAGAATGGCTATGCTAAGGAAGATGAAGCACAAAGGTTGTGGGAGAACAAAAGGAAGGATTCTAAGGCGTTGTTCTACATCCAGCAAGCTATGCATGACTTGTTTTTTTCTGAAATTGCTGCTGCAGAAACCTCAAAGCAGGTATGGGATATTATGAAGAAAGAATTCTATGGCTCAACAAAGGTAATGACTGTCAAACTCTAGTCACTCCAACGTGATTTAGAAAATTCATTCATAAAAAGTAGTGAATCTGTACAAGACTACTTATCTAGAGTCAGTGCAATTGTTAATCATGTGAAGGCATATGGTGACAAAATTACTGATGAAACTGTAGTTGCTAAAGTTCTAAGAAGTCTTAATAAAAGATTTGATCATGTCGTAGCTGCCATTGAGGAATCCTATAATTTATCTAAATATGGTTTTGATGAATTGATGAGTTCCTTACAAGGTCATGAGGATAGATTGAATGCCTCTCAAGAAAAGGGTGAAGAGAAGGTGTTTCAGATTAAGGGAGAGTCTTCTTTTAAAGGCAAATCAGAAGTCTCAAATGCCAGAGGATGTAGAGGCAGAGGTAGTATCTGTGGTCGAGGTCATGAAAAAGGACAAGCTTAATTTGGTGGTAAGCACTGGCAGTTCAAGAGCAATATTCAGTGCCACTATTATAGAAAATTGAGGCACAAAGAAATTGATTGCTGGACTAAAAATATGGATGAACAACAACAAGCAAATTTCACTGAGAAACAACAAGAGAAGGGTAATCTGTCCATGGCTCACTCCTCAGTAGATCTGGTTCGGATGATGTTTGGATCATTGATAGTGGTTGCTCCAACCACATGTCGGGTAGAAGGTTGTTGTTCAAAGAACTTGATGAATTGGAGAAGCCAAAAGTTCAGTTTGGGAATGAAAAGGTAATGCAAGTGGAAGGGAAAGGTATAATTGCTCTAAAAAAATTTCATGGTAATGTAATACTTCTCCATGATGTGCAATATGTTCCTTGTCTAGCCCATAACTTGTTGAGTGTTGGGCAACTGATAACTTGTGGATACTCCATTCTGTTTGATGACAATTCTTATAGCATTCAAGATAAAAAAAATAGGTTACAAAATTGTTGACATTCAAATGACTCAAAATAGAATGTTTCCTCTTGAAGTTTCTAATGTTAAAAGTTTTGCATTAGTTACCAATGATAGTACCGAAGCTAATTTATGGCATTTGTGGTATGGCCATTTGAATGTAAAGAGGTTGCAATTATTAAGTTTTAGAAATAATTGATGCTCTTGAATTCTGTAAAGGATGCGTGTATGGGAAACAAACTAGAAATTCATTTCCTATAGGCAAGTCTTGGAGAGCTTCTCATTGTCTTGAACTGGTGTATGCTGATTTATATGGTCCTATGAGTGTTGAGTCCTTAGGTGGAAGTTGATATTTTCTATTTTTACGGATTATTATAGTTGAATGAGTTATATATATTTCTTGAAATTCAAATCTGAAACATTTGAGAATTTTAAGAAATATAAGTTTTTTGTTAAGAAACAAAGTGGTTGTAGAATCAAGACTCTTCAAATAGATAGAGGTGGTGAATTTATGTCAAATGAATTAAACACTTTTTGTAAGGAAAATGATATTCATAGAGAGTCATAACACCATTTACACCGGAGCAAAATGGTGTTACCAAATAAAAGAACCGGACGATTGTTGAAACGAGCAGAAGCTTGATGCAAGCTAGAGGTGTACCAAAGTATTTCTGTGGTGAAGCTGTTGCTACTACTGGCTATGTGCTGAACATTTCACCCACCAAGGCTGTTCTTAATCAAATACCATATGAAGCATGGAGAGGTAACAAGCCCAAGGTAAGCCATTTACGTGTCTTTTGATGTATAACTTATACTTTGGTGAACTCACAAGCTATGCAAAAGCTTGATGAAAAATTAAAAAAATGTATCTTTGTTGAATATAGCACATAATCTAAAGTTTATAAGCTATATGATCTAGTGAGTGGCAAAATTATGATAAGTAGAAATATTATGTTTAATGAAGCTGCTAGCTGGAATGTTAATTCGAATATTAAATTGTCTACTGATGAAATATTTGAGCAAGAACCTGCAACAGTTTCCATTCCAGAGAACATATGCAGTTCTTCTCCAGCAAGTAGCAGCCTTTCTACTCCTCAATCAAGCACCTCTTCTCCAGCAAGTGATCACGGCTTAACCCTCCAAAAAAGTGGCAGCAGTTCCTCTTCAATAGACTCTTCCAGTGAGACTCCACCAAAGAAATTCAAATTGTTGAGGGAGATTTATGAGAATTGTTCTTTTGCTTTGCATGAAGCATAACCCACTTGTTTTAAAGAAGCTACAGAGAGTCAAGTGTGGAAAAATACAATGATATAAGAAATGTTAGCAATTGAGCAGAACTAGATATGGGAGTTATCTACTAGATGGGAAGGAACCCGTTGGACTCAAATGGGTGTTCAAAGTCAAGCGTCATACAGACAGAAGCATACAGAGATACAAAACCAGGCTCATAGCTAAAGGATATACACAATAACAAGGTATTGATTACGATGAAACGTTTTCACCTGTTTCTTATTTTGAAATGGTTAGAATACTCTTATCTTTGGCTGCTAAATTGAGTTGGCCTATTTATCAATTTGATGTTAAATCTGCATTCCTAAATGGGGATTTAGAAGAGGAAGTTTATGTTCCCAACCTAAGGGTTTTGTTATTAGTGGAAATGAGAGCAAAGCTTACAAACTCAAGAAGGCACTTTACGGGCTAAAACAAGTGTCGAGGGCATGGTACAACAAAATTGACTCATACTTTCTGAGGTATGGATTTGAAAGAAGTGAGAATGAGCCTACGTTGTATGTAAAGAAACAAGGTGCGAATGATTTTTTGATAGTTTGTCTCTATATAGATGACGTGATTTATTTGGGATCATGTGAAAGTTTAGTTGCTGAATTTAAATCTTGCATGATGAAGGAGTTTGAAATATTAGATTTAGGTATTTTGCAATACTTTCTTGGTCTTCAAGTGAAACAAGTGGAGAATAAGATTTTTATTTATCAAATGAAGTATGCAAAAGACCTCTTGTTCAAGTTTAGTATGCATAATTATAAAGTGGTTGCAACACCCATGAATGCAAATGAAAAGTTTCAGCTTAAAGATGGCACAGATCTTGTTGATCCTAGTCAATACAGAAGATTGATTGGAGGTTTGAACTACCTAACACATACTAGTCCTGATATCATATTTTCTGTGAGTATGTTGTCTAGGTATATGCATTTTCCTACCAAGTAACATCTTGGTGCTGCTAAAAGAGTATTGTGTTATGTTACTGGGATTGTTGACTTCGGGATTTGGTACTCCAAAATTGCAGAGTTCAGCTTGATAGGGTATAATGATAGTGATTGGGCAGGAAGTATAGATAACAGAAAGAGTACTTCTGGAAATGTTTTCAGTTCAGGATCTGGGGCTATTTCTTGGAGTTCAAAGAAACAGGATGTGTGTAATACCTCATAAATTAGATCAAGGCTCATAAGTTCATTATCCATCTAAAACTTCAAATTAGAGTTTTCTCTCAAAGATAATCCCCAAGAACAAGAATCCCTAGGTGTTTAATTCTAAGTCAAGAATTCAAGTTTTCCTCCATCAATCTTCAAGAAATCATCAACCCAGGTATGTAATGTGTTGATTCATGGGTTCTTTCACCCATGAAGCTCAAGAATCTATTTTCAAAATCCAAGATTTGTGTATTTATGAATGTTCATGATTTAAATTGAATTGAAATTCATGTTCATGATGTTGTGGGGTTTTGATTCATGTTTGAAATTACATATTCCAATTATTGACCCTATGATATGATGCTTTGCATAATAATCATGATAAACCCTTAAATTTACACGTTGAATAATGTATTCATGATTATTATATGTGTTGATGATTGTGTAACCAAAGCATGCTTCCCATGTGTTTGATTAAATGCCTATGTGAAGGAAAAGTGCCATTCTAGTATGACAATATGAAATTCCCATTTATGTACAAGTTTATGCATGTCAAGTGTTTGATGAAATGTCTTAGTTAATGAGTTATAAATATATGTGTGGCCATTGTGGTGCTTTAGAACTTCCACTTCATGAAATCTCCAACTTATCGTATTATGGATTGTGATATTAGTCATGTATTCAAGAAAGTCATGCTTTGTCAATATCCTTCTAACGAGTTCTGGGAGTACTTGTACCCAAAAATTTAGTTGTGTGCCTAGAATCAGTGTCGTATTTTCAAGATACTCTCAGTTAAGCAATGTTCACAGAAATTCAGTTAGTCATGTGACTCAAGAAAACTCAGTAAACTTAGAAACCTCAGAAATTCAATAATCTCAGTAGTACTCCATTAGTCAATGGAACTCCGTTAACTCAGTCCAGTCAGTTCAGTTAATCATGTTCAGTGTCTATTTAGATGGGAGTAGAAATTAGCACCAAGCGAACCCAAGGATGGGAACCTACCTATTATATGAGGGTGTGATTCTTAGAAGCAATTATTACATTGTAGAACTATGTAGCCAGCGTAGGTTGAGACATCATAGCTTGTTATATGAGGGTAGATAAGGTGGCTTAATCTGTTATATAAGGGTTCCCATCGTTCTCACTAAAGTTACCTATTATATGAGGTTACTCATAGATTATCCTTACCAGTAGCGCGATATTGATGCCCTTCTAATTGGGGTTACAGATTGGACCCTAACTCAGCCATAATGGCGTATTAGGGGCATAGCAGTTAGATAACTACTTCGTACAGTTTTAGTTATAGAATCAGGACTTTTAGATACAGTCATTCAGTCTCAGTAATAGAACTCATATAGTTTTACAGAATTTAGGACTGTTAGATACAGTCAACTCAGAATAGTATAAAACTCAGCTAGTTCCATTAGAACCTAGATTGTCAGATATAGTTGCTCAGTATCAGTTATTTCAGTTATATAGTTATCAGTATCTCATGTTATCAGTACTCAGGTTCAGTAATCATGTTTTCATGAACTCAGTTACAGTTATGATGTATTCATGCATGCATACTCATATACATGTTACCCAGTCAGCTAGTATAGTTCATGCATATAAACCCTTTGCATTCAGCCTACCTCATATGCATACTAGTATATTCAAACATACTAACGTATTTGCGCTATGGTGTTTTATGCCATAGGTTCAGAAGCATGTGCTCTAGAGCATCAGTAGCATTCTAGTCTCTTCAATCAGAGTTAGCAGTGAATCCTCATCCTTCGATGACATAACCATTACCTTATTATCTCATTAATTAATTTATTAGTTAGAGTTAGTTGGGGACATGTCTCATCAACTCCTTATTCAGACAGTTTAGTCAGTTAGAGGCTTTTCAGACTACAGTATGTTCAAGCAGTTTATTTTAGTTGTTTTAGGTATTTCATTCCCCATCCTTATGTTATGTTTTATCAGTTATGTTACAGTTTTAAACCTTACGACCTTACAGCCTTTATTTCTACATTTATATAATGTATTATGCTGTTGGGAATCACTAGGTTTATTATTATTATTGTTGTTATTATTATGCAGTGATCAGGTACAAATATCAGTTATGGGTTAGCTTGTGGTCCTTCAGGGTCATGAACACCGTGTAGTGTCCCGGGTACCAGATTCGGGGCATTACAAACTTGGTATCAGAGCCTAAGGTTCAATAGAGTCCTAGGAAGTCTGAAATCCGTATCTAGTAGAGTCTTGTACATGGGTGTGTTGCGCACCACATTTATGTGCAGGAGGCTATAAGATTTCTTAGGAATAGTTTCTGTTATTTCAGTATTCATGTCGTGCCAGTGAGAAAAATTTCAAGTCAAACTTCGGTCTAATCCGTTTCTCCCTTTATTCTACAGAACATGCCTCCTAAAAGAAGAAATGAGAATCAGCCAGCCCCTCAGATCGAAGAACCTTTGGGTGAATATTTTTCTCATGTAGAGTTTAGAGCTGTCTTCACTACTCTTGCTCAGTCAGTTGCTGCTCAAAATGAATGATCGACTGTCGTTCCGTCCAACCCAGTGGCCAATTCAGTTGTAGCCAATGAATCCTCCTTCCTTTTTTGGGTCTAAGTCAGATGAGGACCCTCAGAAATTTCTTGATCAAGTTTAAAAGGTTATGGATATCATAGGGATTACTTCTAGTGAGAGAAAAGATCTAGCTGCATATTAGCTACAGGATGTTACTCACACTTAGTACAAACAGTAAAAATCAGAGAGGGTTATAGATGTAGGGCCTATTGAGTGAGAGAGTTTGATACTACATTCTTAGATAGATTATTTCCCCTAGAGCTGAGAAAAGCTAAAGTGTTAGAATTTATCAACCTCAGTCAAGGCAACATGACAGTGAAAGAGTATTCTCTTAAGTTTACTTAATTAGCCAGATATGCTCCTCATGAGGTTGCAAATAGCAGGGCTAAGATGAGTAAGTTTATCCCTGGGGTGAATGATAGTGCAGTCAATAAGTGCAGGTTCGCGATAGTGAATAGTGACATAAACATAGCTAGGCTTATGATCCATGCTCAGCAGATAGAAGAGAAAAAGATTAAGATGAGAGAGAAGCAAAATAAGAGAGTAAGAAAAGGTAGTTTCAACTTTGCTTAGCCCAAATCAGAAGGAGGAAACCATTCTCAGTTTCGTCCTAAGTCAGTAGTTCCAGCTCTTTCTTCAGCTAGCACTCCAGCTCCTAGATTCTGACATGGTAATAGAGATAGAGTGTCAGGCTCTAAGTCTCAGGGAAATGTTAGCAGTGCTCGCACCTATCCTCTTTGCCAGACTTGTGGCAAGCACCATCAAGGTATTTACAGAGCTGGTAGTGGTATTTATTTTAGATATGGCAAGCCAAGCCACAGAGTCAGAGACTGTCCTCAGCTAGGTTCTCAGGGTCAGCAGAACCGTTCTTCGGCTTAATTCGGTCCTCAAAATCAGTAGGGTGTCACCTCCAGTGCTACTAGTGGGCAACATCCAAATCAACTTTATGCTCTCCAGTCCCGGTAAAATCAAAAAAATTCTCCTGATGTGGTTACTGGTACATTACAAATCATTCATGTGCATGTTTACGCTTTGCTAGATGCCAGGGAATCTTTGTCATTTGTTACTCCCTATATAGCAATTGATTTTAGAGTCAATCTCAAAATTCTAGCAGAACCTTTTTCAGTCTCTACCCCAAAGGGTAAAACCATCATAGACCGACGGGTATACAGAAATTGTCCGATTATGATATTTTAGAAAGTCACTTCAGTAGACTTAGTCAAATTAGAGATGACTGATTTTGATGTCATTCTTGGCATGGATTGGCTTCATTCCTACTATGCCACAGTCGACTATAGAAATAGAGTTGTCCAATTTTAGTTTCCAAATGAACCTATCCTAGAGTGGAGGTGTAGTACTCCAGTGTTCAGAGGTCATCTTATTTCCTACCTTCGAGCATGGAAAATGATATCTAAAGGATGTTTCTATCATCTTGTTTAAGTTAAAGACACTAGTTCTGAAGCTCCCAGTCTTGAATTAGTCCCAATCGTGAATGAATATTCAGATGTCTTTCTTGAAGATCTTTCAGGAATTTATCCTGAAAGGGAAGTAGACTTCGGCATTGATCTTCTTCCAGAAACTCAGCCTATATCTATTCTTCCATACAGAATAGCACGAGCAGAACTCAGAGAATTGAAAGAGCAGTTGAAGGATCTCCTAGATAAGGGATTTATCAGACCTAGTGTATCTTCGTGGGGTACACCAGTCTTATTCGTGATCTAGAAAGATGGTTCCCTCAGAATGTGCATTGATTACCATCATCTCAATAAAGTCAAGGTCAAGAACAAGTATCCACTTCCCATAATTGATGATTTGTTTGACCAACTTCAGAGTGCCAGCTATTTCTCTAAGATAGACCTCAGATCAGGCTATCATCAGCTCAGAGTTAGAGAATGTGACGTTTCAAAAATAGCCTTCCATACTTGGTATGGTCACTTTGAATTCTTAGTTATGTCCTTTGGTCTTACCAATGTCCCAGCAGCTTTCATGGACTTGATAAACTAGGTGTTCAAGTAGTACTTGGATATGTTTGTCATAGTCTTCATAGATTGTATTTTGGTCTATTCCCGCAGTGAGCGTGATCATGCACACTATCTCAAAATCGTACTTCAGACTCTTAGAGATCATCAAATGTTCGCCAAATTTAATAAGTGTGAATTTTGGCTAAGGTTAGTAGCATTCCTTGGTTATATCATCAGATATCAGGAGTTTCTTGAGTTTGGCTAGCTATTACAGATGGTTTGTTGAGGGACTTTCTTGCGAGAAGAGTTTTTAGGAGTTGAAGACTTAAATCACCTCAGCTCAGCCTTAGCTCTTCCAGATAGTCTAGATCGGTTCATAGTGTATTGTGATGCATCCAGAGTAGGTTTGGGTTGTTTCCTCATGAAACATGGTAAGGTCATAGCCTACAGCTCTAGACAACTTAAACCCCAAGAGAAGAATTACCCTACTCATGATCTTGAGTTAGCATCCGTAGTTTTTGCCTTGAAGATTTGGAGGCATTATTTATATGATGTTCATATAGATGTGTTCACAGATCATAAGAGCCTTCAGTATGTCTTTTCTCAAAAAGATCTCAATCTTAGCTAGAAAAGGTGGTTAGAGCTCTTGAAAGATTAGGACATGAGTGTCCTTTATCATCCAGGCAAGTCTAACGTAGTGGCCAACGCTCTCAGTAGACTGTCTATGGGTAGTGTTGCTCATGTTGACGACAGTAAGAAAAAGCTAGCTCAGGAAGTCCATCGCTTACCAAACTAGGTATTCGCTTAGTCGATACAGAGGAGGGTGACATAGGTTTAGAGTAGTTCAAAATCATCTCTAGTTTTTTAGGTAAAAGAAAAGCAAGATAGAGATCCCAGCCTAGTCAAGTTGAAAGAGTCAGTCAAGGATAAAAAAGTAGAGGTTTTCTCCTAATGGGGAGATGGTGTTCTACGTTTTCAGGGTCGTCTGTGTGTTCCAGGTGTAGATGACTTAAGGCAATGAATTCTTGTAGAAGTACATAGTACGCACTACTCTATTCATCCAGGGGCCATAAAGATGTACCGTGACTTACGGAAGATCTATTGGTAAAGTGGGATGAAGAGAGATATTGTAGAGTTTGTGGCTAAGTACTTTACATATCAGCAAGTTAAGATAGAGCATCAGAAGCCTAGTGAGTCCATGCAAGAGTTCAGTATTCCTACTTGGAAGTGAGAAAAAGTGAACATGGACTTTGTGATGAGTTTTCCTCATACTCGTCACCAGCATGATTCAGTTTGGGTTATTGTAGATAGAATAACTAAATCAGCTTTTTTTTTCCAGTCCATACCTCTTATTCAACCAAGGATTATGCCAAACTCTATATCAGAGAGTTGGTCAGATTGCACGGTATTCCATTATCTATAATCTCAGACAGAGGTACCCAGTTCACCTCTTATTTTTAGAAATTATTCCAAAAGGGTATTGGTACCCAAGTTTATCTCAGTACAGCCTTTCATCCTCAGATAGATGGTCAAGCAGAAAGGACCATTCAAACTTTAGAAGATATTCTAAGGGCGTATGCAATTTATTTTAAGGGTAGTTGGGATGACCACTTGCCATTGATTGAGTTTGCATACAATAACAACTATTATTCCAGTATTCGAATGGCTCCATTCTAAGCTCTATATGGTAGGAGGTGCATATCTCTAATCGGTTGGTTCAAAGTTAGTAAGGCCTCAGTTATATCGATGCCTTAGAAAAAGTCTAGTTGATCAGAGAAAGACTTTGGGCTGCTCAGAGCCGCCAGAAGTCTTATGCAGATGTGCGCAGAAAGGATCTTGAGTTTGAGATTGGTGAATATGTATATCTAAAGATCGCTCCCATGAAGGGAGTGAAGAGATTTGGCAAGAAGGGAAATCTTAGTCCCTGATATGTCGGTCCCTTCAAAATTCTCAGTCGCTTTGGCAAGGTAGCTTATGAGCTTGGATTGCCTTCAGATCTAGCCTCAGTTCATCCAGTCTTTCATGTCTCTTGGCTCAAGAAGTGCATAGGTGACCCAGTAGTCGTAGTCCCTATTCAGAGCATAGATGTTCAGAACAGCCTCTCTTATGAAGAGATTCCAGTCAAAATCCTAGACTACCAGATGCGTAGACTGAGGAACAAAGAAGTCCTTCTAGTCAAAGTTCTTTGGTAAAATCAGTCCGTTGAGGAAGATACTTGGGAAACAGAAGTAGACATGCGTACCAAGTGTCCTTACCTCTTCACCACTAACTCAGATCTAGCTCAAGGTAACAATTATCCTTAAGTTTTTTCAGTTTCATATTCAGATTTCAGTGACAAGCTTGGTATCCATTTCATGTTCAAAATTTCATTATAAACTCGGTATTAAATACTATTGCATATTCAGTCATGCATTCATGTATCAGTTCAGTTTTGTAATCATGTATCAGACATGCATTCTCATTGTGAGAACCTTAGTTCATTAGAACACTCAGTCATGCATTCATGAATCAGTTACTCATACATCAAATATGCATGTTCTGTATGATATATTCAGTTATTAGTCATGTCAGTCATGAGATCATGTTCCAGTTATTCATGATTAGTATGTACGTCATTTTATATTCTCCCCTCTCACTCAGTCTCATTCGAGGATGAATATTCTCAAGGGGGAGATATTGTAATATCCCGTACTTCTACCTAGATTAAAATCATCCAAAGCATGTTAGAAACTTACTTTGAAAGATGAATCCACTTTTATATACATGAAATTTTTAAAATTTTTACTTTTTATCATGTCTGAAATTAAATTAGTTTTCCAATGATACCAATTTCATCCAAATCCGACATCAGAAGAGAAAGTTATGGCCGAAAAATAGAAGGCAGTCAAAAATGCCCAGGTGTGATGGTGAGAGCTGACGGACCATCGAGATAGTGACGGACCGTCTCCCAAGCCATCGCAGTGGAAGCAGTGAGACAACCTTCTGCCTAAGAGCGACAGCTCAGGCCGACAGACCGCCGCCCAAGCCGTTGTGCAGAGGCAGTGACGGACCGTCTCACCCACCGTCGCATAGTTGTTCAGTTATTTTAAGTCATTTTTAAAGGGTATTTGGGTCTTTTCCCACTCATTTTAAACTCTAATTATATCAGATCAAGGCTCATAAGTTCATTATCCATCTAAAACATCAAATTAGGGTTTTCTCTCAAAGATAATCCCTAAGAAAAAGAAACCCTAGGTGTTTAATTCTAAGTCAAGAATTCAAGTTTTCCTCCATCAATCTTCAAGAAATCATCAATCCAGGTATGTCATGTGTTAATTCATGGATCCCTTTCACTTATGAAGCTCAAGAATCTCTTTTCAAAATCCAAAATTTGTGTATTTATGAATGTTCATGATTTAAATTGAATTGAAATTTATGTTCATGATGTTGTGGGGTTTTGATTCATGTTTGAAATTACATATTCCAATTATTGATCCTAGGATGTGATGATTTGCATAATAATCATGATAAACCCTTAAATTTATACGTTGATTGATGTATTCATGATTATTAGATGTGTTGATAATTGTAAAACCAAAGCATGCTTCCCATGTGTTTGATTAAATTCCTATGTGAAGGAAAAGCGCCATTCTAGTATGATAATATGAAATCTCCATTTATGTACAAGTTTATGCATGTCAAGTGTTTCGTGAAATGTCTTAGTTAATGAGTTATGAATATATGTGTGGCCATTGTGGTGCTTTAGAACTTCCACTTCATGAAATCTCCAACTTATTGTATTATGGATTGTGATGTTGGTTATATATTCAAGAAAGTCATTCTTGGTCAATTTTCTTCTATTGAGTTTTGGGGGTACTTGTACCCAATAATTTAGTTGTATGCCTAGAATCAGTGTTGTGTTTTCAAGATACTCTCAGTTAAGCAATGTTCACAAAAATTTAGTCAGTCATGTGACTCAAGAAAACTCAGTAAACTAAGAAACCTGAGAAATTCAATAATCTCAGTAGTACTCCATTAGTCAATGGAACTCCGTTAACTCAGTACAGTCAATTCAGTTAATCATGTTCAGTGTCTATTTAGATGGGAGTAGAAATTAGCACCAAGCGAACCCAAGGATGGGAACCTGGCTATAATATGAGGGTGTGATTCTTAAAAGCAATTATTATATTGTAGAACTACGTAGCCAGTGTAGGTTGAGATATCATAGCCTGTTATATGAGGGTAGATGAGGTGGCTTAACCTGTTATATGAGGGTTCCCACCATTCTTACTAGAGTCACCTGTTATATGAGTCTTACTCAAAGATTGTCCTTACCAGTGGCGCAGTATTGACACCCTTCCAATTGGGGTTACAGATTGAACCCCAACTCAGCCATAATAGCGTATTAGAGACATGTCGGTTAGATAACTACTTCCCACAATTTCAGTTATAGAATTAGGACAGTCAAATATAGTCCTTCAATCTTAGTAATTGAACTCAGATAGTTCTACAGAATTTAGGACTGTCAGATATAATCATCCCAAAATAGTACAGAACTTAGCTAGTTCCATTATAACCTAGACTATTAGATACAGTTATTCAGTATCAATTATTTCAGTTATACAGTTATCAGTATCTCATGTTATCAATACTCAGGTTCAGTAATCATGTTGTCACAAACTCAATTACAGTTATTATGTATTCATGCATGCATTCTCATGTTCATGTTACCCAGTTAGTTATTATAGTTCATGCATGTGAACCCTTTGCATTCGGCCTACCTCACATGCATACCAGTACATTCCAATGTACTGACGTTTTTGCGCTATGGTGTTTTATACCATAGGTTCAGAAGCACATGCTCCAGAGCATCAATAGTATTCCAGTCTCCTTAATCAGAGTTAGAAGTGAGTCCTTATCCTTTGAGGATATGACCATTACTTTATTATCTCATTAATTAATTTATTAGTTGGAGTTAGTTGGGGACATGTCCTATTAACTCCTTATTCAGACAGTTCAGTCAGTTAGAGGTTTCTCAGACTATAGTATGTTCAGACAGTTTATTTCAATTGTTTTGGGTATTTCATACCCTATCCATATGTTATATTTTATCAGTTATGTTACAGTTTTGAACCTTACGGCCTTACAACCTTTATTTCCATATTTATACAGTATATTATGCAGTGATCAGGTACAAATATCAGTCATGGGTTAGGTTATGGTTTTTTAGGATTATGAGAACCGTGTAGCATCCCGGGTACCAGATTCAGGGTGTTACAATGTGGTTGCATTATTATCATCAGAAACAAAGTATGTTGCTGTAACTTCAGCAGCATGTCAGGCCGTATGGTTACGAATATTGTTGATTGACGTTTTCTATCGGCAGAAGGATGCCACAAAGATATTTTGTGATAACAGGGCAATAATTGCAATGACAAAAATCCAGCTTTTCACAGCAGAACAAAGCACATTAACATCCATTATCATTTCATTCGTGACCTGATGTAAAAGGTGATATAGAGTTGAAGTTCTATAGTACAAGGGATCAAATTGCAAATGTCTTCACCAAGGCACTCCTACTAGCCAATCATGATCATTTCCAAAAGAAACTTGGAGTTTGTAATTTTGAATTAAGGGGGAATGTTGAATATTGATTCAAAGGTTGTTAGTGATTCCTAGTTAGTTGGCAAAGTAACACGTTTGTTAGGAGTCCTAGTTTAGTTGAAGCATATCTATGTTAGTTGCTAATAGTTAGGTTAGTGGTTAATTAGTGTGAGTAAGTGGTATGCTTTTTAGTAAGTGGTTAGTTTTTTATAATTCCTATTTAAAGAGTCCTATGTAACTTGGTTTAGCAGTATGAATGAAAAATACGTGAAGTTCTCTGCAACTATATTCTTCTTCTTATATATTGCTGCTCTTTTCTTCGATTCCCCAACACTATGTACAAAGAAAGAAATCGGACTTGCACACGTCTAAGAAGGTTGAATTCAAGTAAAGAGTTGACATCATATATATATATATATATATATATATATCCAAACACTATATCTCTGAGTATACCTGGTAACTGACTTCCTTGATTGCAAGATTATTTTCTCAATTGTAGTAATCCATGTGCAAGTGATTTAATATTTAAAATTTATTTTGCATTTATAGGGGTGTCTATACTATCAAAATCCTCTCTCATTAACTATGATTTGTATTAGCTACTCATATAGTTGCTTATAAATTGGACAAATTATAGAAATGGAGCAAACTGCTAACTTGAGTGTTGGGATTGGATTCTTTATGAAGTTTGTGACCTACAATGATCTTTATTTCTTAACTATTATTGTACTTCCCATCTGCAGAAGTGTTAGTGTTGATAATTGTTGAGTAATATTGAGTTGCTTGCAACATAATGAGTTGTAGTTGATAAAGTAACATTTGCTTTGCTTGCACTATAATGATTTTTAGTTTTATTGATGCATGGTTCTTTGTCTTGCCCCCTATGTTACTTAAGTAAACCGTAATATGCAAATTATCACAAAGGAAACTGTTGACGGTACACTTGATAGGAGAGATTGTGACACCGAGCTTACTTTCCGCATATCCTGTACAGATACAGATAATAAGGAGCAAGCTATCGCACTCTTCACAAAACTAATATGCAAAACTTGTGCATGTACATGCTGAGTAAACCTCCTTATCAAAATAGTGCAAATAAATCCACGAGGATGATCCCTTAGAAAATTTGAGTCTATTACATTTACTTTGATCTAACTATTTTCATTTGAATTAAGCAACTGTACAACCATAATTCATAGGACTTTCCTCTAACATTACTCCATTGTTGGGGCAAAAAACTCGTGAAAAAAGTGAGATTTTAAGTGTGTTCTTTGACATTAAATCTTCTTTTTTTCTCATAACTTATATTTTCTCTTGCTAAAAGATTTAATTTTGAGGGAGCTAATGTACTTCAAAATTAGGATGCCATTGGCTTGGATGAACCTTATGCTGCCAAATGAAGAATAAAATGGAGGAACATCTGCAGGAATTTGACACTATATTATAAATCTGCTTACATGCTCCCTTGTGTAAGGTAAAAACCCATTTGCTAAAGAGGAGTTGAAAATTAACTCAATAAGAAGTGGTGGTTCATAGATATTTGATTGTTTACCTCCATTCACTGAGATGGGGAAATTTTCCAAAAAGGATAGTTTTCAAAACTATTTTGCCAAATAGACAAAAGTTTGAAAAACTTGGTCATATACCCACTTAATTCCACATCACCACCAACTTAACAATTTCAGCCACAAGTTTTATAATAATTCACTTTAACCCAATACTTCTAACTTAATAAATTCACCCACAAGTTTCTAATAATACACTTCAACCCACTCCATCATCCACCATTATATATACAAAAATATCTAGGTTTTCCAAAAATATTAAAAAAAATAATTTCAAAAGCTAAAAATAAAAGGTGGTTGTTTTTCCCTCCAAAAAGCACCTATTCCAGCCACTTTTTCGGCGTTATTTTCTGACGATCAACTGTAAATCAGTCCACAAACATTATAAGTTTGTCCATTGCATATATTGTTACTCTATTTGTTTTCTATCTTCTCAAACACACTTTTCACCATTGTTAAAAAGCTTTAAATCACTCACGTTACTCAAAACCACTTTAGAAAGTACATTACAGCAGCTCAGGCAACTCCAAGTTCATTTCTCTGTTCTATAAACCCAACAATTGTTGATTAGAAGCAATATTTTCAATTTCAAGATTTTCTTACGGATACCTGCCCAGTCATCGACCACTCATCATCATTCATCGACTATGCATATAACCCGACCTAGACCATAAGCATAGTCGACTGTCGATCAAAGCATAATTCTAGGATGTCTATTGCAGAATTTGTTCTGGTTTCTAGTGATTTAATGGGAGAATGGGTGGAGACTCCCAAATATTAGAAATGGGGATAATTTACCAAGGTGATAATTCCAATTCCTATTCGCCACAATAGTTCGTACGACGAATTTGTTGCAAGCATAATGCAGTGCGGGGATCTAGATTACGCGTTAAGTGACGTGGTGATTAATTATATAATGTATTCTAGGGAAAAGATGAATCCTACGATCATAAATAACGATGTATGTGTGCTGACGTACATAATGGATGCCGATTCAGATGGCTTTAGGCCTATTTTCAGGATAAATATGGTTGAAAGGTCCTTTGAAGGACCGTTGAATTCATCACCACCCCCACCTCGACGCTCAGCAGTCGACGACGATTTGAATGATTATGAGAATGATGATGATCATCAAATTAATATGGAAGATGATTCTATGCATATGGAAGACTTCTCATCGAACTCGCAAGATAATGAATAAGACCGTGGAACAGGATCACAACCAGGACACTCATTCACCGATGGAACCAATTTCTATTGTGGTCAAATATTCGCCGATAAGAAAGAGCTAAAAATGATACTAGATGTCGTAGTGACGAGGCAGTCTTTTGATTATTATATGGAGAATAGCTGCACCAAATTGATGAAGAAAAAAATTCTTATCTCGTGAGTGCGGCTGGTTGTTACGGGTAAAAAAGTACGACACCTCGGACAGATTTCACATATACAAGTATGTCGGGTTGCACACGTGCGGTGTTGAACACGCCACCCACAGGCATAAGAAAATTTCATCCGAATTGATTGCTTCACTATGCATAAATTATTTTTGAGATGGTAAGGGTCCAAGTATAAGAGAAATTCAAATGATTGTGTTTAAGGAGTTGTATCACAACGCAAGCTATTGGACGTGTTGGAAAGAAAGTGTAATTGTAAAAAACATCATTTGCGGGACACCGAAGCACGGATATGCTTACTTGTTGGCCTTTTCCCATATGGTGGAGTTATTGAATCCCGGGTTTTCTTACTCTATCATGGTAAATCAGATGGATGGATCATTCGTTTACTACTTCTTAGCATTCGGAGCTTGCATACGGGGATATACCCACATGAGAAAGGTAAATACCATCGATGGCACACATTTTTATGGCAAGTACGGGGGTGTTCTACTGAGTTTCATTGTACAGGACATCGAAAATCATATCTTTCCAATTTTCTTTTGTGTCGTGGATAAAAAAATAATGCTTCTTGGACCTTTTTCTTCGAGAAGTTAAAGTCTATAGTAGAATATGAACCATATCTATGTGTCATCTCTGATAGGCACATTAGTATCGATAATGCCTTCTCCCGTGTATACAATCGTGCACATTACGAACTTTGCATGAGGCACCTCACTAAAAATCTTTGCGTAAATCAACATTGCGAAGAACATCTTTATCTATTCTATGCCACGGTAAAGGCTTATTCCTTTGATGAGTTTAGCGAGAATTTTATGAAATTGAAGACTAATTGCCCCGAGGCAGCACGTGTCCTTGAAAATGTGCTTGATTTTAAAAAATGGAGTAGAGCATACTTTCCAGGCAATAGGTACGATGTGATGACCATAAATCATAAACATCGCCGAGTCGTTCAACTCAGTTTTGATGGATGAAAGAGAGTACACCATATCGTACATATTCAATTCAATTGCTAGAAAATTTGGTGAAGAGTTTAGGGATCGGCATGCCTTTATCGATGGTAAAAAGAATAAATTTGTGCCTTATGCGAAAAGGATCCTAAGGGATAGTAAGAGTATGGGTGATTTCTCGTATGTGACTAATCCAAATGGGGTTCTTGACCAGTACACGGTGTTCGGCAATGGTGTTACTGCCAAGGTCAATCTTTTGGAGAGGATTTTTTTTATCAAAAATTTGACTTGGTGAAAATGTCGTGCAAACATGCGATGACAGCTTTGTGAGCAAAGTATAGCGATGGCGTAGGTTATGGTAACTCCATCTACGAGTACTCTTTGCCAATTTATAAATCTAAAAATTACCTCCTTGCTTACTCGAAAGCAATTAACGTTGTTCCTCCAAAGGCCGAATGGACTGTGCCATAGAAATTGCTAGACACTAAAATTTCTCCAACCCCCCTACGATCCCAAACTCAGAAGGAAGAAATTTAAATGCACTAAGGGCGTTGGTGAGACATTCAAGTCCAAAAGGAGAAATAGGTGTTCAATATACAAGAAATACGGGCACAAATAAACCACGTGTAGAATGGACAACAAATCATAGATAAGTTTTTTTTATTTTGCTTCAGTTGTAAAGCTACTGTTTTGGGGGATAAATATGCATTTCTATAGATTTTAACACCCAGTTGTAATCGAATTAAAGCATTGTCTATGATAGACTACGTAAAGTCTACGGTATATATTTTATAAGGTCTACAAAATATTATGCATTGGCTATATTATTACTTATCAAATAAGCTATGTTGGTTATTTTACCGCCTTATCTCTCTAATTAATGCAATGAATCATTATTTCCCATTATCATTTAATGAAAAGCTGCAAAAACACCTGTTCACAAAAAAACCACTGGTATATGCAAACCAAGAGTTTTTTCTTCTCAGACACGTCGATTGACCATTGGGTGGAAATATGAAAGGACGCTTTCTATAAGTCTATAAGTACAGTGCCTGTTTCTATGTAGTCTTTACTTGTCCCTAAACCCAAAACATTAGAAACCCTCTTCTTCTTCCTCACCAAATAAAAAATATGCCTCCTAAAATGATACCCCTGCGCCCCATCAGACGTGTTCCCCCAAGACATTATGAGCTCCTCATACTTAGGAATGATTTTGACCGCCTTTTCTATGGCCTGGGTCAAGACTGCATCTATCTAGAGCGGGAACTCTGTTGAATTGCTCGTTTCTTGAGGGCAATTCTGGAAAGGCTTGGAATGGAAAGACCTGACTACATCATCCCCCTGAAATTAGTTTTTTTTTTGTTTTGTTTTATGTTTAAAAGTTTTTATTTTGTGTTCACTATAGAAGAATCTTTCTTATAGGATTGTTGTTAGAAGAAAGCTTCTTCGTTTTTTGCTTATTTTGGTTGTTCTGGCCGATGTGCCAATGTTCCCTGTAAAAATCCTATGATTGTGCAATGAACAAAGTTTACTACAAGTATTTCTATTTTCAAATTTTGTTTCTCTCATTTTGGTTAGTGTTATTTTTTGTGTTTGCATCTGTAGTGAATGCATCTGTAAATTCAGATCACATAAATAGTCTATCATCGATCTTAGACTACGTCTCCCATACACCAACCATAGTAGTTGATGGTAGACTATATGAATCAATGGCCCATGAGTAGCTTGTAGTTTGAAAGGAAATAATTAAATTTAAAAAGTTTGCTAGAAATAATCACATGATTTGGGGATGGAGAAAGAATATAATTAAATTTAAAAAGATAATAACATGTTTTGGGGCTGGTGAAAGAAAATAATTAACTTTAAAAAGATTTAAATAGATAAATCACGTGTTTTTGCTCATGGTTAAAAAAAATAAGTTAATTCTAAAAAGTTTAAGAACATAATCACATAATTTGGGGGTGTTGAAAGAAAATAATTAAATTAAAAATGGTTTATACACATAATCACATGATTTGGGGGTGATTGAACAAACAAGAACTATTGGTGACACTTAATAGCCTGTTGCTTTGAGGGTCCATCGACCCTCTTGGTCTACCATATACTTATACCTTCAGGAGTGTATATGAGCTCCTAATTATTCGTAGACCACATAGTTCTATGTACACTTCTATAGACCAATAGTTGGATGTTGTTTAAAAATAAATAAATAAATTTAAAATAAATGTAGTGTGGGTTTGTACACATATGAAGGAGTGTAAACAAGTGACATTATCATATTAGAGCGTATACAAATTAAGAATGGTGAATTAAGAAGTGTGTGGGTGGGTATTCGTTGAAACAAATAATATCCTAAGAGTAATGTTTGTCGAAGTACAAGTATGTTTTGAGGATGTTGATTGTATTTGATGACTACCCATTCCACATACTCTTTCAATCACCACTCTTCAATCACCACCCCTAAATCAAAAGAGTATGTGAAATGGATAGTGGTTGAACAATCATCATCCTTAAAACATACTTGTTCTTTGACAACCATTACTCTTAGGATATTGTTTGTTCGATCAATACCTATTCATACACTTCTTAATTCACCATCCCTAATTTTTATAAGCTCTAATATATTTATGTAACTTGTTTACACTCCTCCATATGTGTACAAACCCATACTACATTTATTTTTAATTTATTTATTTATTTTTAAACAACATCCAAGTGTTGGTCTATAGTAAAGGTCTACGCATGATCAGGAGATCAATCGATGCACTCCTTAAGGCATAAGTCTACGATAGACCAACCGAATCGATGGACCCTCAAAGCACAAGTATATTTTTTATTGTAATATTTTTTATTTAACATATTATTGAGGGTCCATCGATTACGAGGGTCTACGATAGACTTTCGTATCCGTTGATGGCTGACATAGGTCATGATCTACAACAGTCTATTAAGTGTCACCACCAATTTTAAAAAAATTACTGTTCCAACGGTAATAAACAACTACTTTTGTAATCCATCAGTGTTAACACTTCATTTTTACTTCATATATAAGGTGTTCATCCCTCATTATTTTATTTCATTCACTTTGTTTTATTTTTAAAAATTCTACAATATCTCAAGCATCTCAAACATTCAATTCTAAAAATACTCTAATTTGTCATCATGGAAATGCGGTTGTCTTGAGGATGTCATGCACAAATTTAAATCCAGACCGCAAATTTTATAATTGTGCAATTGCGAAGGTGAGCTGTGTGTCTTTTTTATAAGGTTAAGTTAACCGTTATGTAATTATTATTTTTTCTAGGATAATGGTGCATGCTCATTTTTTAAATGGCATGATGAGCTATCACTCCAACTAGTCCATCAACGTTGAGTCCGGGACTCGAGACATCAAATTTTCAAGGCTTGACAAAATTTAATCTACTACAAAGGCTCCAACAATGCGAAGAATATAATTTTTTTTCATGATTTTGTTCAAAGAAGCCGAAAAACAGAGGGATCACTTTAAAGTATTGCTACATGACACCCATATAGAAAGGGATCAACTAAAACAAAAATTAATTTTGGTAGAAGAAAGGGAGAATGACCTAAAAATGATGTTATGTGCTATAATGCTAGTATTCGTTCTTTGAAAAAGTATAACATGGATGTAGTGATATTGAATAAATAATAATACTTCTATTTTTCTATAATGTTGATACTATTTTTGATAGAATCATAGTCGATCAAACAACACATCAACTTAAATTCGAGCAGCATGGTAATGATAGACTATGCATGCAGTATACGAAAGATTAAGTATGCATTATATGATATCAAGCATACACTGTACCAACTATGACAACACCCTGCATATTCAAATTTTATGCCACAAATCAGTTTGATAGAAATAGATTCAGCGCAGAATCATAACAAATTTCATAAAATAAAAGAATGTTTTTCATATCCTACCACCAGATCCTTCAACCTTCATATTTGTGAAATAAAAAATATTGTCATATCGTAAAAACTCATCATTCATCAACACATTAAACGGCTTGGGATTTATATGTCTTTTTCCCTATGTTCCTCATCAACATAAATGTTACTGTTGATTTCATCAACGATATCCATGACCATATCTTTTTGGTCAGCTTCAGCTCCTTCTTTTTAGCATCTTCAGTAGCTGGTGCTTTTTCAACTTCCTTTTCTTCCACAACTTCTTCTCTTTCTTCACCAACAACAGTTGTTTCTTCCTCAGCTTTTTTTTCCTTTACCTGCTGCTTCTTTCTCAGCTTCTTCTTTGTCAGCTTTGTCAGTTTCTTCTTCATCAACTTTTTCTTTTTCCTTGCCTTCTTGTTCATCTGCTGCTGCTTCTTTTTCAGATTCTTCTTCTTCTTCTGCAGCTACTTCTTTTCCACCTTCCTCTTGGCTCTTATATTCTTCCATTTCTTCTTATTTATCTTTCTTTTCTTTTTTTTTCCTCTTCTGCCACAACGGAGGCCAACTCATCTATTTTGCTCTTTTTTTCTCCTTCTTCATTCCTCTTCGATTCACAAAGGTGCACATTCACTGTATCATCATATTACAAAGTGTTACTAATATTTATAACTAAAAATTCATTAACACCATCAATTATTGAATGAAGTTGCCTCACTCATGTTGTCACTCATCCTTTTCTTTTTTCTTCAGTATTTTCTATCTGATATAGGTAGAAATATCGAACAACACTTCCTCGAGCACAGCAACACGCTTATGAAGATCCCAAGGGGATGAGGTGCCCGCTGCATCTTTGGAGATGCTCGGAGAAGCATCATTACCAACGCGTACTCCAACGGGGTTACCACCCAAATCCACATCATCATCACTGTCCTCATTTGAAGTAAGGACAGTCACCCCTTTTAACTTTTTCTTTAAGCCATCGAGAACTTTATTCTTCACCTCATTTGTATATGGCTCAAATGTAATCATGTAATTCATCTTTGTCTCACGAATAGTAGGGATGATATACGGGTGCACGTTCTACAAAATATCAATTAACAATAACCTAACATTCGATACTACAGTAGTATTATTGCATAATAGAAAATAAGTTCATACCTTGGTAACTTTTCCTTTATAGTTGAATAGGTCACCTTCGATTATCTTATCACTTTTTGTAGTGTACCATCTGAGGATGCGGGGAATGGGAAAGGGCTCATCCATTGATTTTCCAGCAAATTCTCCAAGATAAGGACAGGCCTCATAGATCTAAATTTGTAAGTAGTATAGTAGTGTAAAAAAATACTTAGAGTATATGACAGAGTATAAATAAAATAAGAATCTACGATAAACTCACTAAAGGATTTATGGTAGATACCATGAATGCCCTGAGAAATTTGAATAGAGCATAGGATGCCTTCTGTTTCTCATCAAATACTTCCCTCTGCTTCTTCAGGTCACTTTTCTTCTTCAGAAAGTCCATGGTCAGTTGAAATGTCTCTTTTCCCCACAGATAATTCTCAAAGAAACTCAAATAATCGACGATTCGAATCAGTTTTGTGTCGACAACTTTCATCAAATCTTTTGCCAGCAACATGGTGTGCAAGAACCATAGTAAACAACACTTAAACTTCTGGTCCTCGTTCAGCTTCTTCCATCTGATCAGGTGTAACAAGTTGGCCGCCATGATATTTTTGTTTTTCGTTACCTTAAAGAAAAAATTATCCCCCTTTGCTAACACCTTCTTCATTTTTTATTCACTGGGGTATAATGAGCAGTTCAGCCCTATGATCAAAAAAAACTCTTTCAAGACAAAACAGGCAGGCTTGATATTAACGTAAAACCACATCTCATGATATATCTTATCATTCTTGACACGTCGCAACAAC
The DNA here is from genome assembly GCF_002878395.1 of Capsicum annuum. Classification (NCBI taxonomy): domain Eukaryota; kingdom Viridiplantae; phylum Streptophyta; class Magnoliopsida; order Solanales; family Solanaceae; genus Capsicum; species Capsicum annuum. The sequence goes on along the minus strand of NC_061115.1, from coordinate 81,854,419 downwards.
AAATAATGGATATTGAACTTGAGATGTTCTAGCAGGTTTCTCAGGTGTCCAAAACAGAACCGCTTGAATCTTTTCTTCAATTCCTAATAGACAAGAACTTACTTAAATTCTCGATAATCAGTCATTCTTAATCTGGCCGATAGCTTTGCCAGAAAAGATCTGACCTCCTCGATTATCGTTCGAAGGCCATACCATTCTATGAATATAAACCTTGAATAAGATGGCACAGACAAGGTATCATTATCCCCATCATCACTATTTCTCTCACTTCCCTCACTCTTTTCACTGTCACCACTAACACTGCGGTTGACAATATCTTCACCAGAATCGACATAGTCGCTTATATCCTTTAACTCAGAATTTGATTCGGACACTGACTCTTCAATTTTCTTCCCTTTTGAAACATTTTCAACTGCCTCGGCTTTTCTTTTACTACTTCTACCAGCAGAATTAGAAGCGGTATCGTCTTTACATTTAAGAAGAATGGTTTTTTTTAGTCATTTTCTACACAATCTGCACCTGCAGAACAAATCTCCCATTTTCAGTTCATAGATCACAAGTCTATCAACAGAAATAACTCAATGCTCAAATAAAAATCCCCCCAAAAAATCAAGAAACACCCCACCATTAAACAGTTCATTACACAAACATACAATAACTGAACCAAAATCCAACATGCAATAGCAAAACACAACAATAGCTAGAAATCAAACTAGTGCACCTAATCAAACTAATTAGTTATTAATCTTTCAATTTTCAGTATTTCAGCAATCATGTTTTAAAAGAATTTCATACGTCTAAAAATTGATTTTAATATAGGGCATTCTCATTTCATAGACCACGAGTTTACGGATAGACCACGGGTCTACGGACAGAAACAGGTTACTGTTCAGATCAAAATGCTAAAATAACTCTTCAAATAGCAATTACCCCACCATTCAACACTTCCTTGCTAAAAAAAAATCACAACTAAACCAAAACTCCTAAACAAAGTTTCAAAATTCAACACCGTGATAGACGAAAAAATCTGTCAAAAATACCGCATAAAACCTCAACCATTGCTTAAAAGTCAAACTCATTACCTATAAAATTCTCATTTTTTAACTAAAAAAAATTTCCTACATCACTACGAATCGATTAGCAAAGAAAACCGTTTAAATGGATCTAGAAATGATCGAAACTTGATTTTAACTAACCTTGCAAAGCAACAACGAGCCCTTCGTAGCTGGAGAAGAAGAAGAAATGAAAATGGCATTTTTGGGAGCAAGAGGTTTCAAAAGTGGGAGTTGGGAGAGAATTGAAGAGGCGAGAGGTTTTTTTTTTTTATATTGGAATAAATTGAGGGTGTTAGGTGTATTATATTAAATTTGTAAAGTTGTAAAAATGATTAAATGGTTCCTTGCCCCACGTATGGGCCCCACTTTTTTAACTTTTTCCCACTTTTTACATCCTAACCCTAAAAATTAAATCAAAAAGAAATTTAATGGGTATTTGACTAAATAGTTTTGGAAAGTGTCCTTTTTGCCAATTTTTCCCCACTGAGATAACCAGTTGTTGAATAATTCTCATATGTTTAATCTTTTAAACTTGCATGCATATATGAAGTTTGATATCTAATCATTTGAATTGTCATTATTATAAATTTTGATCACACAATCACAATCTCTAAGGATACTATGATGAAGACCTTGCATTCCCAATAGGGGGTTCGTTTATCATCTCCCTTGGATTCTTCTCTTTTTTTACTTCTGTTGATTCACGAAAGGTCAATTAGGTTTTTCTTGTTAATTTAATTCGAGAATGGAATGCTTTGTATTTTATTTAACTAAAACCTACTTATATGAATGGGTTAAATGGTAGTGCCAAGAAATTGGATAAACACAATACAATGAAAGTTTGGTGTACTAAAACTTCCGCAATGCACGAGTCTAAGAAAAGATCAGATCACAAGGATCTTGATTCATAATTGTTTCTTCATGACTAAGTTACTAGTTTGAAATTTTAAAATTTTTTTTGGTATGATGAGAATAACTGAAAGATTTCGATTAGTTGTGTAAACTCTATTAGGTACTTTGATGTTTGAAAGTTCAAAGAGCTGCAACATTTTTCTTTAATATAAATGGTGGAATAAAATAGTCCCAAAATTAGCTAATACCTTATATCAAAAATGAAATAAAATTAATCTCAAATTCTATTTCGAGATTATGATACTTATTCCGCTTACGAAAAGATGTCTTAGATCTTATGATTTACTACGTCACTTTATTTTGAATGTTTCTTGGTATGTGTGTGTTTGTTATGTGTGTATCTTTTCAAACATTTAGGATTTTACATTGACTAAATTTTGGTTGATAAATATTTTCTTATTTGGACTAAGGTATGAAGATCTAATATCCAAGACTACAAAATGAATTACGATTAAATCATTTCTACATTTTGAAATTATTTTCAAGATACCAACACGAGTATTGATCCTTGATTTATATAAAAAGTGATATACTTCAAACTTATATATTATAATTTGCAATCATAGCAGAGAACGAACTGAAGATTGAAATTTAGGAAAAGTAGCAAAAAGATAAATTTTCTATATTGTGAAAGAAGATCTCATAGAAGTCTCACACCTAATCAATATTCTCATCAAGTTCTTTTAATATCTTTTTAGTCAATTAGTGTATACATATCTTATGTGAAATTAACCTCAAAGAAAAAAATATTATATTCTACTTAAAGAAAATTGTAATTACTAAGCTTAGCAAGAGTCTCCAATTATTGATTTTGCATTCTTCAATTTTCATGCCGCAATGTATAATTTTATTTTCTTTCAGAACAAATTCAGTGCTCCGATTTGTGTACTGATAATGGACAAAGACTGATTTTTGTATTGTATTTGTATTGAATAGTTGTTCTTAGGCTCGTATAAAAGTTGCAACTGCAATATTAAACTATATTTAATCTTTGTAACCACTTAGCAATAGTGTTTTATGAAATAGGATAATTACTTAACAATAGTGTCTTAAGGGTTAATTGTTGATCAACTATATTCGAGGTAGAGTTCAGCCTCTCTACCTATGAGGTAAAGATCGGGGTTGTGTACACTCCACCTTTTTCAGAACCCACTTTATAAGAATATATCAAATATATTATTATTATTGTGATCGTAACTATATTTTCGAGTAAATATGTTGTCACCCAGATAATTCTAATTGAAATGAAACAACACTGTCAATAGAAATAGAACTTTAAATTTGAAGCTTCTCACACTCTGTGGTATACATATATATGATAAGGATAAGGATAATGTAACGCCCCAAAATATCATCCCAAGACGCCACACGGTGCCCAAGGCTACACGTAGCCTCAAGTTAACCCTTTAAGCCAAAACACTACCCTTGGGTTCCAACACAACAACATACACGCTACGCTAAGGATATATATATAAGTACATATCATATCACATCGCACATGGCATGGAATATCGTTAGACTGTACATATATGGAATGTCTATACACAAACCAACCCAACTATACACTAGTCTGACATAGCCTCTATACAGCAAAATCAACGAGCCATTGGGACAAACCCCCAACTGACTCAACAGATCAAAGAGATCACAAAACAACAGCACCAAAACTAGCAACTTGGTCCTCGAACCATGAGGACTCACCACTGAAGGAACGTAGATACGGCAGTCGGATATCACTGTCACGGCTACGGCTGAGTACCTGAACCTACATCATGGTAAGAATGTAGCTCATAGAGAAATATGTGGGTCAGCACAAGATACGTACTGAGTATGTGGGGGCGTATGCAAAATATAAATGATATCATAAATTTCGTAAAAATGTACATACGGACCATAATGACACACCTGTCTCGAGTGACATTGAATTATGCAATTCATAACATCTTAAATAGGAAATGTACGAGGAAAACCTCATAAATCATTATAGATCATCATAGGCAACTTGACTTACAACATCAAAACTCGGAGTGACTTGGTATTTCAATAAATATGACTCTTATAGACAGGGGAGTTTTCTATAACCGACAATCCCACGTGAGCTACGTGAAATACCAACATTTGAAACCCCCGTTGGCGGGAGCGTCATACTCTTTACTAGGGAGTATGCCTTAAAACTGCAATAATCATAATCGGGCTCTCTGGCCAATAATATCATCATCAAACAACCCTATGGTGGCACATAGGTTTGGGGAAATACCAAATTTCCCTCTCGGTGCTAAGTACTACTCCCCGACAAGCTCATAACGCATTAGGAAATCCACCACAACATCACAAGGGTCTATCATAAAGACCAAATCAAATCTCTTTCTCATTTATCAAATTATATCATTTTGTGGATTCCTAACTCAACACATTTTAGCTCAAAACATTTTAATCTTCCTAAACATCAACAAGGTATCAATGCGTTGAATCATAACCGACTCGACATTTGGACAAGGATATGAAGACTCAATACATAATATTTTCAATAATTTAACTCATCAAAACCATTCGGAAAATACCTAGACTCATTGCAACTTCAATATCAACATTTCTCAATTTGCCATCCAACTCTCATTTAAAAGTACTTGAGACATCAACCCATAATAGGGATATAGAATTTCCAATATCAATTATAAATTCATAATAAGGAAATAGTGGAATGATAGTATAAATCAAGGCTCAACAAATTAAATCATCATACTCTCATAATCAAATACTTTTTGGACATAATTTCATCTCAACATCATACACATATCGGATGACATAATCCTATAGCTCATGGACAATAATATAAGCTATAAAACCATATTTCTAATTCATGGTAAAACATGTAAAATCTCATGTCAATGTAATTCAACAAAAATACCGGACACAAGATCGAAAGGATAATCTTGTTCAAAGCCCCACATACCTAAAAATAGAAGATGAATATGAACTTCTGACTCTGGAACTTTATTCACGAAAATAAAGAGTGCTTCTTGAAGCCCTTAACATGATCAACTCGAATCCCAAATCAATTTAAAATTTCTACGGTTCAATCAAGAGATATAGAAGGATGAAATTTGGAGTAGTAGGGTTGGAGTTTGAGCCTTTAGGAAATTTTGGAGAAAAATGAGCTATTAAATGCTCTTAATAGACTTAAATCCATGGTTTACCCTGATGGATTGGAGTGGGAATGACAAAAACACCCTTAAAAATCAAATAATGTCAAATCTGTCCTTTGGTGGACTGTTTTGATAGGCTGAAGTAGATCGACCATAACTTTTTGCTTCGATGGCCAAATTGGATGAAACCAATTTCATTGGAAAGAGGACTTTCAGAGCTTTCTGTTGATATATAGTAGCTCACCCAGATCTTTATGTAAAAAGAGTTATAATCATTTGAAGTTAACCCTAAAATTCACTTGGTCTCAGTATTTTTTTCCTGCACATTTACTGTTCACCACTATTCACGGTTAGATCGGAATGATCATAACTCATCGCTCGAGTGTCCGTTTTGGATGATCCATATATCGTTGGAAATATTATTCGATGCTCTACACGATGACGGGTTGCATATCCAGAAATTCCACACAGAAAATTATTAATCATGATAAAGAACAAAATTCAACATATTTTCGTCCGAGATCTTACCAGAAAATTTTTTCGGGGCATCACATCATCTTCCCCTTGGAAACATTCATCCTCAAATGTTGATAGGTAGGTCAATAATACTATAAAAATGAGTATATAGAGAAAATCATCTTGTCCAAGTATATACTCCATTCTAGATTTTTTTAGATATCGTAGAAAACACACAAGCCAAGATAAACATAGCAATAAGGATTAAATCAAAAGAGAACTATACCTTTGACATGCTCAGGATTCGTAGGAAAGAGGTGAGGATATTTGGCATGCATATCCACTTTGGCTTCCCAAGTAGCACTCTCCACGGATTGATTTCGCCAAAGCACTTTAACCAAAGGAACTTCCTTGTTTCTTAGCCTACGAACTTGAAAGTCAAAAACCTCAACCGGAATCTCTTCATATGAAAGACTATCTTGAATACTCAAGCTTTTGGAAGGATCAATCACAACAGAATCACCAATAGACTTCTTAAGTATAGAAACACGAAAAACCAGATGGACGTTAGATAACTCCGTGGGCAATTCAACCTTATATGCTACCTTCCCAATGCGATCTACAATCTTATAGGGACCAATGTAACGGGGACTTAGTTTCCCTTTCTTCCCAAATCTCTTCACCCCTTTCATGGGTAAAACTTTCAAGTACACTAAATCTCCAACATCAAATTGAAGGTCTTTCCTCCTTACATATGCATATGATTTTTGATGACTTTGGGCGGTTTTCAACCTTTCCCGAATTAACTTAACCTTCTCCATGGCCTCGAACACCGTATCCGGTCCAGTCGCAACAGCCTGACCAACTTCAAACCAACCAATGGGTGATCTACACCTTCTACCATACAAAGCTTCAAATGGGGCCATTCCAATAATAGCATGAAAACTGTTATTATAAGCAAACTCGATTAATGCTAAGTGCTCATCCCAACTACCTTTAAAATCAAGCACACAAGCTCTCAACATATCTTCTAAAGTCTGAATGGTCTGCTCGTCCTGACCATCTGTTTGTGGATGGAAAGCAGAACTTAAATGAATTTGGGTCTTGAGACCCTTCTGGAAAGATTTCCAAAACTGAGAGGTAAACTGAGTACTTCTGTCAAAAATAATAGCCAAACGGATTCCATAAAGTCTGACGAGTTCCCAAATATATATTCTAGCATAATCTTCAGTTGTATACGATGAATGCACAGGCAAGAAATGAGCTGATTTCGTCAGCCGATCTACACTTAACTTGACCAAGGTAGGATCCCTATCTTGCTTCTCCTTCACTTTCGAAACTAAAAAGGATTCGGAACCGCTTTGCACTCCAATACTACCCTCAGCATCACAAAATAACCTAACCCCCAATCTATCCAAACGATGTACCTCACGAGCCAACTCCTTCTTACCAATCTCCACATGTGATATGCTACCCATGGACTTCCGACTAAGGGCATCTGTTACTACATCGGCCTTGCCCGGATGATATAGCACGCTCATATCATAATCTTTCAACAGTTTTAACCATCGTCTCTGCCTAAGATTCAACTCCTTTTGGGTGAATACATACTGCAAGCTCTTATGGTCCGTGAAGACGTCGACATAGACACCATACAAATAATGTCTCCAGATTTTCAAAGCAAAAACCATGGCAGCTAATTCAAGGTCATGGGTAGGATAATTCTTCTCGTGAGGCTTTAGCTGCCTGGAAGCATAAGCTATAACCTTGCCCTTTTGCATCCATACACAACCCAAACGGACTCTGGAAGCATTGCAATACACCACAAAACCATCAACACCGTCAGGAAAAGTCAACACAGGGGCTGAAGTGAGTCGAGTCTTCAACTCCTGAAAACTCTTCTCGCAAGATTTGGACCACAGGAACTTCACTTTTTTTTGGATCAAACGGGTCATAGGAGACGCAATAGATGAAAAGCCTAACAAAATGATGATAATAACCAGCTAGACCGAAGAAACTTTGGATATTAGAAGGACAAATAGGTCTTGGCCAACTCTTTATAGCCTTTATCTTTTGAGGATCAACTCTAATACCTTCGGAAGAAACAACATGACCTAAGAAGGCTACAGAGTTCAGCCAGAACTCACACTTACTGAACTTAGCATACAGTCGATGAGTTCAAAGAGTTTCCAACACGGTTCGGAGATGATCCGCATGATCACCCTCACTTTGGGAGTAAATAAGAATATCATCAAGGAACACTATTACAAATAAATCCAGATATGGCCGGAATACATAGTTCATAAGATCCATGAAAGTTGTTGGAGCATTAGTTAACCCGAAAGACATCACTAGAAATTCAAAATGACCATAACGGGTTCTGAAGGCTGTCTTGGGGATATCACATTCCCTAACCTTAAGTTGGTGATAACCGGATCTGAGGTCTATCTTCGAAAAGTAGCTTGCACCTTACAATTGATCAAATAAATTATCAATTCGACAAAGCGGATATTTATTCTTGATAGTAACCCTATTAAGCTGACGATAATCAATACACATCCGCAAAGAACCATCTTTCTTATGCACAAATAGGACAGGTGCACCCCATGGCGACACACTAGGTTTGATAAAGATTTTGTCTAAAAAATCTTTCAATTGCTCCTTCAACTCTTTAAGTTCCGCGGGAGCCATGCGATACGGAGGAATAAAAATAGGCTGAGTATCGAGAAGAAGGTCAATCCTGAACTCTATCTCTCTATCAAGAGGTACTCCAGGGAGATCTTCCAGAAAGATATCAAGAAACTCATTAACAACATTAATTGACTGAATGGTCGGGGTTTCAGACTTAGTGTCTTTAACCCGAACCAAATAGTGGATGCAACCCTTGGAAATCAACTTCCTATCTTTGAGATAGGATACTTAGGAATCACAGAACTCCCGGACCATTCGAGGATAGGTTCATCAGGAAACTGAAACTTGACCATACAGGCATGACAATCAATAGACGCATAGCATGAGTAAAGCCAATCCATACCCAGAATGATATCAAAGTCAACCATATCTAGCTTAATCAAATCAGTATATATAACTCGATGAAAGATAGTAATGGGACATTTCTTATACACCCGCTTAGCAATTAAAGACTCTCCTACCAGAGTAGAAACCAAAATAAGCTCAGAAATTAGCTCAGGATCCATTTCAAAATTCACAGCAACCAGAGGTGTCACATACAAAAAACTCGAACCGAGGTCTATCAACACATAGACATCAAAATAGAAAATACGAAGCATACTAGTGACAAAATTGGGAGAGTCCTCCTGCTCCTAACGAGGTGGTATAGCATAGAAACAATTCTGGCATTGACCGCCAGCAGTACTAGATAAAGCACCCTGAGGAGGAACTAGACGGGCTGCGGGAGGCGGGGCACTGGTAGCCTGACTCTGGGGACGGGCATCACGACTCTGCTATCTGGCATATGGGCAGTCTCTAAGTATGTGTCCCAACTTGCCACAATCAAAACAGCCCCGTTGCCCCATATAACACTCCTCAAAATGGTCTTTACCACACTTAGCACATGAAGGAGGATAAGGCCGATTGCTTATACTATCCTGAGACCTGGAAGGTACCGACCTATTCTCGAGCTCCTGCCTTTCCCAATACACGAGAGCATTAGTTGAGGAAGGCGCAGGTATAAATGGACATCTCTGAAACTGAGGGAGACTCCCTCCGGAGAATCTAGTCTGACCAAACACCTGTTGCTCCGATCTGACTCTCTTAATCCCTCTTACTCTTTCTCTTTTCTTTATCTTATCTGACTCAATCTGTTGGGCGTGAATCATTAACCTAGGAAGATCAATCTCCCTGTTGATCATAGCAGATCTACATTCTTTCACCAAATAACTCAACACCCCAGTTAGAAACTTGCTCATACTAGTCCTCGAGTCAGCCATCATATTGGGAGCGTACTTCGATAGCTGATTAAACTTAAGACAATACTCCTTAACCGATATGGAGCCTTGTCTCAAATTCATAAACTCCTCTATCTTAGCTTCCCATAACTCAAGAGGAAAAAATCTATCCAAGAAAGTATCTTGGAACAATTACCAAGTCATCGGAGCGGTATCTTCCTCTCTACCCTTATTCCACGTCTGCACCCAGTCATAGGCAACATCCTTCAACCGATAAGAAGCCAGCTCCACACTTTATTTCTTGGGCACATGCATAATCTGTGTAATTTTCTTTATTTTATCAATATACATCTGCGGGTCCTCACCTGCTCTCGACCCATGAAACTCTAGTGGATTCATCCGTATAAAGTCACAAATTCGTGTTGCTGCTGAATTATTTTCCTGCGGAGGTGGAGCATTGGTCTGAGTACTGGCAGTAACTGCTTGGGCTAACGTCGATAAAGCTGCTCGAAATTTAACATGGGATACCGTCTCATATAACGGATCAACGGGTTAAGGTTGGTTGTTGTTTCCACAAGCTCGACGTGGAGGTATTTTCTATCATAAGAACGCACGAATTAACAGCAAAAGGAAACAGTTGTAAGCATGATAGACTCTTGTAGAAAGAAAGAAATAACTTTTCCTAGAACGCACCGCAACCTCTTGATCATAGGTGTGGCGCGCTATACACCGATGCTCAAGACTCCATGTAACGCGGCTTGTCAGACTCCCTAGGACTCTTCACAACCTTAGGCTCTAGTACCAAGTTTGTAACGCTCTGAAATATCATCCCGAGATGCCACACGATGCCCAAGGCTACACGTAGCCTCAAGCTAACCCTTTAACCCAAAACACTACCCTTGGTTTCCAACACAACAACATACACGCTATGCTAAGGATATATATATAAGTACATATCATATCACATCGCACATGGCACGGAATATTGTTAGACTGTACATATATGGAATGTCTATACACAAACCAACCCAACAATACACTAGTCTGGCATAGCCTCTATACAGCAAAATTAACGAGCCATTGGAACAAACCCCCAACTGACTCAATAGACCAAAGGGATCACAAAACAACAACACCAAAACTAGCAACTTAGTCCTCAAACCATGAGGACTCACCACTGAAGGAACGTAGATGCGGCAGTCGGATATCACTGTTGCGGCTGCGGCTGAGTACCTGAACGTACATCATGGTAAGAATGTAGCTCATAGAGAAATATATGGGTCAGCACAAGATACGTACTGAGTATGTGGGGACGCATGCAAAATATAAATAATATCATAAATTTCATAAAAACATACATACGGACCATAATGACACACCTGGCTTGAGTGACATTGAATCATGCAACTCATAATATCTTAGATAGGAAATGTAGGAGAAAAACCTCATAAATCATTATAGATCATCATAGGCAACTTGACTTACCACATCAAAACTCAGAGTGACTTGGTATTTCAATAAACATGACTCATATGGACAGAGAAGTTTTCTATAACCGACAACCCCACGTGAGCTACGTGGAATACCAACGTTTGAAACCCCCATTGGCAAGAGCGTCATACTCTTTGCCAGGAAGTACGACCTTAAACTGCAATAATCACAGTCGGGCTCTCTGGCCAAAAATATCATCATCAAACAACCCTACGGTGGCACATAAGTTTGGGGAAATACCAAATTTTCCTCTCGGTGCTAAGTACTACTCCCCGACAAGCTCAGAACGCGTTAGGAAATCCACCAAAATATCACAAGGGTCTATCATAAAGACCAAATCAAATCTCTTTCTCATTTATCAAATTATATCAATTTGTGGATTCCTAACTCAACACATTTTAGCTCAAAACATTTTAATCTTCCTCAACATCAACAAGGTATCAATGTGTTGAACCATAATTGACTCGACATTTAGACAAGGATATGAAGACTCAATACATAATATTTTCAATAATTTAACTCATCAAAACCATCCGGAAAATACCAAGACTCATTGCAACTTCAATATCAACATTTCTCAATTCGCCATCCAACTCTCATTTAAAGGTACTTGAGACATCAACCCATAGTAGGGATATAAAATTTCCAATATCAATTATAAATTTATAATAAGGAAATAGTGGAATGATAGTAGAAAACAAGGCTTAACAAATTAAATCATCATACTCTCATAATCAAATACTTTTTGGACATAATTCCATCTCAACATCATACACATATCGGATGATATAATCCCATAGCTCATGGACAATAATATAAGATATAAAACCATATTTCCAATTCATGGTAAAATATGTAAAATCTCATGTCAATGTAATTCAACAAAAATACCGGGCACAAGATCGAAAGAATAATCTTGTTCAAAGCCTCACATACCTAAAAATGGAAGATGAATATAAACTTTCGACTCCAGAACTTTATTCACAAAAATAAAGGGTTCTTCTCGAAGCTTTTAACATGATCAACTCGAATCCCAAATCAATTTAAAATTTCTACGGTTCAATCAAGAGACATAGAAGGATGAAATTTGGAGTAGTAGGGTTGGGGTTTGAGCTTTAGGAAATTTTGGAGAAAAATGAGCTATTGAATGCTCTTAATGGACTTAAATCCATGGTTTACCCGGATGGATTGGAGTGGGAATGACCAAAATACCCTTAAAAATCAAATAATGTCAAATCTGTCCTTTGGTGGACTGTTTTGATAGGTTGAAGTAGATCGACAATAACTTTTTGCTCCGATGGCCAAATTGGATGAAACCAATTTCATTGGAAAGAGGACTTTCAGAGCTTTCTGTTGATATATAGTATCTCACCCAGATCATTATATACAAGGAGTTACGATCGTTTGAAGTTGACCCTAAAATTTTCCTAGCCTCAGTATTTTTTTCCTGCACATTTACTGTTCACCACTATTCACGGATAGATCGAAATGATCATAACTCATTGCTTGAGTGTCTGTTTTGGATGATCCACATATCATTGGAAAGCTTATTCGATGCTTTACATGATGAAGGGTCACATATCCTGAAATTCCACACAGAAAAATTATTAATCATGATAAAGAACAAAATTCAACACATTTTCGTCCGAGATCTTAACGAAAAAGTTTTTCGGGGCATCATAGATAACCACATATTTTTTATATTAACAAAATACAATATATTCCAGAACAAACATAAAAAATAATTGATAACTGATGGCTACTTTGGAGCTTCAACTGTATTACACGACCGAATTCGTTAAAGAGACGATAACTCGAGTTTAGGTACAATACTCGAAAGGCCATGGATCATTTATTAGTCAAGAGGTATGATATGATTGGCTACTATATTTTTTACCACTCTATTTTTAGAAAAATGATAGCCAACTGACTCATTAGTGATTGGGATGAAAGGTAAATTGACACAAGAGAAAATTCTGTTTGTTTATGTTGTCAAAACACAACGAAAAAGTTATACTAGGATTAAAGAATTTATAAGTGGATGAAAACTTGCTTTAGCTGATAGATTCACCTTGCACCCCAGGAAAAATCATTTGAGGGACTACAATCAAAAATCTTAGTTATCTTAAACTCACAGTTAATAGAAAGCATAAGATTTTGGCAATCTTTTGTCTCTTGATCTCTCATAGCTTGTCAGGTTTTTTACGAGGCCAATGTATATAGGATTTTTTTGCTCGTACTCTATCAAATTTTAGTATAGTTTAAGATATCGTTCCACAAAGATTGAAACTACCTAGACTACAAATTTGTATTATCTTTATTACTCTTTAAGAGAATCAAATTGATGAAGGTAAAAGTAAAATTATACAGATTACTTAAAACTTAAGCAAATTACTTTCTAAAAATGTATTGTTAAAAAGAGTTGAAAATCACTGAATTCACTTGATACTAAAGAAATTGAAAGATAAAAACTAATAAGCAAATACTATCCAACTAAAAAGAAACCAAAAAAGAAAAGAAAAGAAGAAAGAACGAAAGAACAAAAAATTGATGAATCTTGGTTATGGTGTGTGGTGCGTTCTTTACAGTGAAAGAATCTTTCCTATTTATAGAAAAATTTCTATGGAGGCTTTGGTGAGAATTCTCAATACAATATCAATATATTATGAGATTTAGAGGAGAATTTTGCATGCAAATTTATCATGCAATCTTGATGAGATTTTGGCATGAATATTATCATGAAATTTTGGTGAGAAATTCAAAGACCTTGATGAGAATTTCATTATTTTATCTTTCTTGTCCTTGTGTAGTCTTTGATGAACTTATAGTGGGTATATCTTTCTTGCTTGACTTATATCTTATTTCATTCTTTTTCATAGTTTGTTCTTGCTGTAAGATTTATTAAAAAATATGCGAGAATAGGATATATTTATTTAAAATACTTGATATTTAATATATAAAAATATACTACTAAATATATTTTATCAAATGTCCCACACTTGAATGTTTGCTCGTCCTCGAGCAAACACACACACAAAAAATAACGGCTAAAATTTTATGTAAAATTATGAAAATTTTTGACAAAAAAAATTCCACTAAGATTACATTATGAATTCAAATAATTTTAACCTTACTCATATTTATCGATTGAGAATCAAAATTACAATATTTTCTTATTATCGGTGTGTCTCACCAAATGAAAAGAAATGTCCATAAATCACAAAATATATCTATATAAATCAAAAGAGGGGCGTAGTTAGAAAATTCTCTCACCCTCAACAAAAAATTACCTCAAACTATACGAATTAATCATATACTTGCCTATCATGTGGTTCTCCAGTAATATAGGAGTCTTTGATTTGAAGATCATGTAGGAATTTTATAGGGTTATAATGTAGGTTTAGGAATGGATATGATACATATGGATAAAAGTGACTCAAGTCCCTCATAAGCACTACAATATCTTTAACATTTAAATATGAGTTAATACATAAAAATGACCCTAAACTTGACACCAAATTATAACTTTGACCTTAAACTTTGATAGTGCACAAATAGGACCTTTAACTATTCAAAACCTGAACAAATATGACCTCCGATTTTGCAACCCCATGCGTGAGTCTCACTCGTACCTACGTGGAAAGGTAATCCAATCACACAGTGTCACGTCGTTAAAAGGGATGACTTGGAGAGAGGTTATATTTGTACAGTTTTGATTAGTTAAAGGTCATATTTGTACACTGTCAAAGTTTTACTTTTTGTGTTAAAACGACGTCATTTTTATTATTATTATTTTTATTGTTGTTGTTGTTGTTGTTGTTGTTGTTATAATAATCTTTTTATTTATTTCTATAGTAGCAGCTCCTAACTTTTTTTTTAATTTAAAAAAATTATTATTATTATTATTTTATTTATTTCTATAGCAGCAACACCTAGTTTTTTTTAATTAAAAAAAACAGCCACTAGCAGGGATCAAACCCGCACAGTAGGCTGAAGGAAGCCTCCAAGAAGAGCAAATAACATCACTGGGCTTTCTAAGTGCCTTGTTTCATGTGGTTCAAGATTAATATATGTACATAAATATAAATTTTCTATCTAATATATATACAACGTAATTTTTTTACCGAGGGGGTTCGGGTGAACCCCATGGCAACCACGTAGGTCCGCCCCTTGTTAATTTAATAGCGTTTTAATAACGTTAATTTCATAAAATTTTAATTACGTTAATTTGATAACGTTAATTTAATATACTACTACTACTATCCTTAATAACATTATTTTATTAAAACTATAATTTTTTTTATTATTAGTATTGTTTCATCTTTAATTTAATATTTAAATAAATAATATTTAGATATATTATATAACTTAAATTCGTCCTCTGCTTTATAATATATATACATCCCCGCTCAATTTTTTCGTATGAGGCTGACCCGCCTAATTAATAAATCTTCAATATTGCTCTTTTTCCGCAATGACAAAAGAAATTAAATGTCATTTTCATCTTTGAGCCGAAAATAATGAAAAAATAATAGTGAAGAGTGAAAGGTCATATTTGTGTAGTTTTGAATAGCTAAAGGTCATATTTGTGCACTATCAAAGTTTAAGGTCATATTTATGTATTATGCCCTTAGATTTTAAGCTGGATGCGCCCAGTTTTGCATGTTGAATACGCATTTTCCAACATAGGATTGGAGGTCATATTTGTGCAGTTTTGAATAGTTAAAGGTCATATTTGTGCACTGTCAAAGTTTAAGGTCAAAGTTATAATTTGGTGTCAAGTTTAGGGTCATTTTTATGTATTAACTCTTTAAATATTATCACTCTTTTTTTCCTAGAAAAATCAACCTTGATTTTTTTGAAAAACTTTTCATCCCTTTTTTCTCTCTTATTTATTTTTTAAGATGTTGCTGTCAAAAATTCTCTTGTAACTTTTGTTTTATAACATTCTTAAAATATCAATAAACTCAACAAAAATTATCATTTTCTTTTTTTTTTCAGTAGCTACTCTCCACATTAGTTTTGCATTAAATTTTTTATCGAGAAAAAAAAGTAGAGTGAACAAATAGGCTGATAACAAAGATTAGACTCGTGTTGAAATTTGACTTATCAATTAAATGAAAAACAATTTATTTAGGCTCGAAGGGGCTGACTAAGGATAACCATAATTTAGGTAGGTTGATTTTGATCATGACTTAACAAGGAAGGTCTACTTTCATTTTCCAACTAAAAATCTGCCTAGTATTTCGCCTCAAATTACATTCAAGGCAGGTTCTAGATTTTCAAATAAGCATAATAATTAAGCAATATAACATGACAATACAATATATTTGAGATTAGTAAATATAATAATTTCAATCAACAATAAAAAAATATGAATTTGAAAAGATGTTCATATAACTCATGAATGATACTCAATGAAATTTATTTTTCCAAAATTCATTCTAAGAAAATTAATTTTAGCCGACAGATTTATTTTTAAATATTCTAAAAAGTGTTCATTTCAAAATATTACGACCACGGCAAAGGGATATATATATATATGTGTATATATATATATATATATGTATGTATGTATGTATGTATGTATATATACACACACATATATACATATCTATATATATACACATATATATACATATGTATGTATATATATATATATACATATATATATATATGTATGTATATGTATATATACATACATACATATGTATATAGAGAGAGAGAGATAATACATAAATATGACCCTAAATTTGACACCAAATTATAACTTTGACCTTAAACTTTGAAAGTGTACAAATATGACCTTTAACTATTCAAAACTGCACAAATATGACCTCTTATCCGATGTGGCAAAACGCGTGTTCAACAAGCAAAACTGGGCGCGTCCAACTTAAAATGTAAGGGCATAATACATAAATATGACCCTAAACTTGACACCAAATTATAACTTTGACCTTAAACTTTAACAGTACACAAATATGACCTTTAACTATTCAAAACTGCACAAATATGACCTTTAAATGACTTTTCACTTTTATTTTTTCATTATTTTCGGCTCAAAGATGAAAATGACATCTAATTTCTTTTGTCATTGCGGAAAAAGAGCAATATTAAAGATTTATTAATTAGATGGTTAGCCTCATACAAAAAAAATCGCGTGGGTATGTATATATATTATAAAGCAGAGGATGAATTTAAGTTATATAATATATCTAAATATAATTTATTTAAATATTAAATTAAATATAAAACTATACTAATAATAAAAAAACTATAGTTTTAATAAAACGTTATTAAGGATAGTAGTAGTAGTATATTAAATTACCATTATTAAAATGTTATTAAATTAACGTTATTAAAATGTTATTAAATTACCGCAGGGGTGGACCTACGTGGTTGCCATGGGGTTCACCGAACCCCCTCGGTAAAAAAATTACGTTGTATATATAAAGTAGAAAATCTATATTTATGTACGTATATTAATGTTGAACCACATGAAACAAGACACTTAGATATCCCAGTGGTGTTAATTGCTTTTCTTAGGTGCGTCAGCCTATTGCACGAGTTCGATCCCTACTAGTGGCAGTTCTTTTTTTTTTGTGGCAGTTCTTTTTTAAAAAAAAAAAAAGCTAGGTGTTGCTGCTATAGAAATAAATAAATAAATAAATAATAATAATAATAATAATAATAAAAACAACTTCATTTTAACACAAAAAGGAAAACTTTGACAGTGAACAAATATGACCTTTAACTATTCAAAATTGCACAAATATGACCTCCCTCTAATTCAACCCTTTTAACGACGTGGAACTGTGTGATTGGATTACCTTTCCACGTAGGTGAGAGTGAAACTAACGCATGGGGTTGAAAAATCGGAGGTCATATTTGTTCAGGTTTTGAATAGTTAAAGGTCCTATTTGTGCACTATTAAAGTTTAAGGTCAAAGTTATAATTTGGTGTCAAGTTTAGGGTCATATTTATGTATTATCTCATATATATATGTATATGTCTATATATACATACATACATATGTATCTATGTATTCTACAAATGAAAAAGAATTATTAGTGGTAATAAAAGGAATAGGAAATTTTTCTATATTTTTATTACCAAAATCATCTGTCGTTAAAATGGACAATACACAAATATCAGGACAAATATTTAATAAACTACCTTTAGAGCCACAATACAAAAGGTTATACAGATGGCAGGTATTATTGTCATTTTATACTTTTAAAATTAAAAATGTTAAAGGATCTGACAATGTTTTTGCAGATTTTCTTCCAAGAAATGTTCAATATGGATGATAGAACTCAAGTACTAGTCAACATAATATGGCAGAAAATGAATAACATTGACGATGCCATAAATGAGAAAAGCAATATGTTGTTCGAAATTCGAGATGAACTTGTAACCTTATTTGAAAAGGCAAACAAATTACAATTTGAATTGAATCGGCTTAACACTGATCAAGCTGAAAACATGGTGGAATTCCAACTCCTATGTGAGTATCTGAAAACCAAACCAAAAGGACGACAAATCATCTCTAACAAAGTGGCAGGATATGTCCCACTAGCACCTAGTGCCAAAAATATCTCGATGGTAAGCAACCTGGATATGCCGATGGCCGAGTCTTCGAAAAAAGCTAAAAGCCAAGCTAATAAAGTGCCAGGAGATGTTTCATTATCACCTAGTGTCAAAAATATCTTGACGGTAAGCCCGGATATGTTGATGGTCGAGTCTTCAGATAAAGCCAAAAGCCGAGCGCAAACACAGAGAAAATTATCTAAAGTAATAAAATCAGTAAAAACTAAAATAACCTCTGAGAAATCAGAAAAAAAAAAAACTAACTTCTCTTCAGGAAATAAGTTTGCTTCTTTCAGGTAGGAAAAGTCCATCCGAAAGAGGAAGAATATTTGACATTTACAAAGCATATTTACAATCTTCCAGAAACCTATGGAGAAACTTTTGGAGTCATCAAAACAAAAAGTTTATATCCAAGGATTTCTATCTTACCAGGAGGATCAGCTGGTTTCACAGCCAAACTATTTGAATTCGGTTACTTAGACCGAGTTTATTCTAAACCAGATTTATATGAATTAGAAGGACTGCCGATACATCAAACCAGTTCAATTAGAAACTATGCCAAGAGGAAGTAGTCTATTGCATATTCTATAGCATTGTAATGGAATCTCAAAATGATCAACTATATTTCCCCACGTTTAACTATATAACGGTGGAAAAATTAAGAAACTTTAATATCAACGCGACAGGAGTTGAGAAAAAGATCCCCTATTTTAATAAAAAAATAGATCTAAACCAAACGAGCTTTAGGGATGAAAGCAGTATATAACATCCTTAAAAACAAATACAAAGAAAATTATAAAGTCCTCAACAGAGATACAAACTAGATTTTAATGACCAAAGGAAAATCGAAATCAGTAGTCTTAAGGGACAAAATCGCTGAGTTCGAAACACACCAATTTCTAGCTACTCTAGAAACCTGGACCATGGCATGTAAATTCCCAGAACATGGACATCTCAGAAGAAATGATGGAGAAAGTTTATCAATGTTCGTAGAAATGTAATTTACAACTGTAAAGGAGAATCCAATGAAAGAAAAGACGTAAGCATTTACGTCAACATAATTATCGGCACCAGACGATAAAATAATAAAGAAGACAGGACCCCACGGTTCAAAAAATAGCCAATCAGAAAGGAGAAGAATCTTATCTCTTATCTTGATAAGGGACTAGATAAGAAATAAAAACTTTTAAGGGAATTACCCTGATAAAAACAAAATTATAATTCTACCCCTCCTTGTATCTATAAAAGGAGAGATAAAAACTCATAAAAGACAGATTACATTTCTCTGAATATATCTTTCTTAGAAAATGCTAGGTATTTGCTATATGAGTGAGTGAGAAACACTTCTCCCACAAGGGAAAAGTAACAAATAGTTTGTGTAAAAGTATAAGGAAGATCTGATTAAAGATTTTTCCTATGTTGTAATATCTTCATGAAATAAAAAAGTTTGTTTTATATCTTTTGTCATTCTTGTATGTTGGTGATAAATAAAAGTTGCGATCTTCAGCCTCGACGAAGAAAGGACGACACAGTAGCCTGAGATAGTGAGTCACAATAGGCTAAATAATTCTTTATAGCCGGAAGGAGAAACACTGTGGTGTTCATATAGCCAATATAGAAAGAAAGTCAAAAGGTATATACCAAAACTCTATCAGTTTAAGAAGATATTAACATAAGAAAAATTTATCTTCATATCTACTTTATACATTCATACATATTATGTGTTACTAAGTACCTATAGGGAATATAAGATTATGAATAATCTGTTCTTATCATCATGAGAGTGGTACAACCACGATTAAAGAAATTCAAAAAATGGTTTTGGAAACCCAAAACAATTATAGCAACTATTAACAGAGATATGACAAATTTGACAAATTACAGTAGTAAAATCTATCGTTTAAAAAATACTTCAAATAATTCTGAAATTAACAAATTAAAAATACTATTACTTAGATCTCTAGATAGAAATCGTGCTCTAAAAAATGTACAGGTATCTGTTAAAAAGATATAAGGCTAAGATAAAGAAATACGTTCTTTATACTGCCTAATGAGTTATTACACTATTTTCCTAGATGAAAAAACATTAATCATCATTTTAAAGGTGATAAAATTAAATAAAGATTTAAAAAAAATTGAAAAAATTATAGATCATCTTGTCCAAGAATAATGGTCTATTCATAACTATTCACATATGGATAGTGATGATGATCCATACTATTGGTATGATGATGGTTATTTCACTTATTAAGTGAATAAAAATTTCGAATGCTCACCCTGTTTGCAAACAACCTCATTTTTTTGGTATTAGAGCCAAGTAACTAAATCTACCTAGTTATTAAACTAGTTATGAGAAGACCATATAAAAATATATAGGATTTCATAGAAGTCAAAAGAGACCTAAATAACAACTATTTAGAATATAAAAGATTAAGTGAAACATAAGAAGATCAACATAAGTTAGATCTTCTAATCACAGTGATATCTTGCTTAGAAGAAAAATTAATAAGACATTTAACGTCTAGATTATTTAGGTTTATACCACCTAATTATAACAAGATTAGATTTAAACCACCTAAATATAGTCTATCCAATGGATAAAGAAAAAGCTTTAAAACTATTACCAGAATTAAAGCAAGAGCTTAACTTTCGAAAGGAACGTTATGCTTACAACTCATTTGCAGGAGTCTGCAAAAAATCATTATTCTTTAAAAAGAAAATTATATTTGAGCTAGAACAAGAAATCTGGCATCTAGAGTATAAATTAGAACACAATTTGTTTAAATGAGGAATAAAGAAATCGTAGAAAAACTAGATGATCTCCTAGATATGCAAAGACATATAGTCCTTAAAATAAATTTGATAGAAGAAGAATTAAAGTCCTTAAAGACAGCTCACCAGCTAAAATAAATAATTTTATTGAAAAAGCTGAAACTTTTAATAAAGAATTAGGAAAAAGAATTAGGGATGAAATCTTTATTCCAAGAATTTCCAACAAAGGGATCTGTCAGAAAGGAAGTCTTGATGAAAAAATTATATCTAATTTTCTTGAAAAAAGACAAAGAGAAGAACTAGAAGAAATCTCAAAAATTTCTAAAGATAAAAATATAGAAGAAGCCTCAACCTCTAAAACCAAAATAGAAGATCTTACAGAAATAAAAGAAATGAATAAACTAGACGAACTAGTCTATGCTCTAAAAGAACTTGATCTTAATGATCAAAACTATCGTGTTCACACAAACCATGGGGATACAGGAGGACCCCAAGGAAACTTTAGAGATCCTAAAGAAGAAGGAAGCTCGTTCGACGAGCCAGTACCAAGAAGTAACTTTCTACCGAAATCTAAGAAATGGAAAGACTATAATAGTCAATACCATATAAATTCTAAAGCTAAATTTATACCAAACAGACTTCCAGTAGGAGACGCCGGATCTACCCAGTTTCTGGATTTAGATTGTAAAAGAGAACCTGGAGAATTTCTAGATTTATGGGCTAAGAATTTAGAACTATTTTTTATCCTAGGGAAAGGAAACAATTATACTAGTGACGAAAAATACTTAATAGCCACACGCATCTTTACTGGAAAGGTAGACAATTGGTTTAGAAGAATATCAGAAGAAGCTGAAAAAGTATTCAAAATAGAAGCCATAGAACACTTTAACAAATCAACTCGTGTAGGAATAGATCACACAGTGAAATATGTAGGAGTTGAATTTTAAGGAAGCCAAGGAGATATTTCTAAAGGAAAAGAAAAGCAAAGACTGCTAGCCGTAGAATGGCTAGAAAAACATCAAATTTGTAAAATGAAGTATATTCAAGAATATGCATGCGAATTTGAAACATACTATTACCAGTTATTTGATAGTAGTAAAAACATGACTCCATACGTAGAAAAATACTATCAAAAGCTACCAGGATATTGGGCTAGCTATTTTAGAGAAGAATACGTGAAAGAAGATCAAACGCATGACTCTCTAGGAAGAAGGATTTCCTTCCTTAACCAAAGACTTAGCCAGCTTTGTATGTTACATAATATGTAAAGAGAAGCTAAAAGAATTGATACTTAAATTTACTGTGAAGACACAGAAGCAACATCTCAATGGGGATGTCATGAAAGAAATTCTTTAAAAAGAAAAAGAAAAACCAAAATATTAATTAAAAGAAAAAAAATTTACAAGAAAAATTATGTACCGGGAAAAAGGTACTTTAAAAATGAAGAAATTTTAAGAAGAAATCAACTGATAAATGCAAGTGCTATAATTGTGAAGAAGAAGGCCACAAAAGTTATGAATGTAACAAGAAAAGAGTAAAAATATCTAAAATAGATAGAAAAGAAATTGAGTCAAACTTAGAGTTAGTTTCGTCCATTAAAAGTGAAGACTTTTATATTGAACTCTATGAAGAATTCTCAGAATCTAGTACTGATTCGGAAGAATGAATCAAGAAATTGAAAACATAGAAGAAACCACTCAGGTTATAGAAGCTGAGGAAGATCAGCGAGGATATGCATTAAAAGCAACATTCGATGGAGAATTGCTAAGAAAAATCCAAGGATTAAAATTCAATCTTTGAGTAGAAGATAGTATGCTCAATAGATTACAAAGAAATTTTTCAAGAAATAAAATCTCTTATCATGAATATCAAGAGATTGAAAGGAAATTGAAATCACTCAAACTACTGGAAGACATAAGCTTAACTTATTAACAAAGCTTATGATCGACCAAATTTTAAGAAAAATTCTAAAAAGGAATAGAAAAAAGGTGAATTATGTTCATCTCGGAGGAATCGAAATAATGGTTAAATCCACTTTTTAAGAAGGAATAGATTCTCAAATAGTAAATAACCTTTTAGATAAAAGATTCATTAATACCAGGGAAGGGAACTTAGGTATTGTTGAAGGAAATTTGGCTTATACCAAATTACTATTCACCTATTATCCCAGGTATTGTATATCATTAAAAGATATAAATTTTAGTGAAGCTTTAAGTTTGCACTTTCAAGTAAAAAAAAGAGTTATTTAAATCAAGTAATCATATTATGAGCATATATTATCAACCTCTGTATACGGTTACCAATTCAAATTATGGAAATGTCTATAAAAATAAAAGCTTAGTCGAAATTGATCAAGAATGCACAGGAATAGCTAGAATAGTTGAAGCAGAAATTCAACAACCAAATATTCCTACAGAATATGAAATTCATGTGGGAAAAGCTATAGAAATAGGAAGCTCCACAGCTTTAAATACAAGACTCTAAATAGAATATGGGAGAAACTTCATACGAAAAGGTAATTCCATGAGATTTAATACCGAAAGCTCTAACAATGTTATAGAAGTTTTAGGAAGATTCTTTCACAGAAGCGACTGGAATAAGAAAACAATCCTAATACAGTCAGGATCATCAGCAAATCATGTCAAGGAAAGTTTCCTAGACGGATTAGTTAGCTTTAAAGGTAAACCTTATATTTACAAAACGTTTGAAGGAAATAGTTATGAATGTTCAAAAATGGTAGAATTACCAATACAACTTGGAACAATTAGAATGAGAGTTCCTTACTATATTAGTAGTCATGAAAATGATTACAATATAATTTTAGGAGGAACATTTCCTAATAGCTTGGATCAATACAATATCCAAAAAGAAGGAATCCAAATAACCTTAGGAAATGAAACTTGTTTTATTCCAAAAATTTAATGCCTAAAGAAACCTCTTTTAGGGTATTAGTATTCATACAGTTTACAACCTACAAAACAAAACTGACTTCCCGTTGTCAAATAGATAATGGCTCCGAAGCTAGTTTAGCAAAATCCTTTTTAATAAAAAAATTGGGATATTAATAATACTAATATCTTTGTTATCGATATTATAGGTGATAAATAAAAATTAACACATGAAAAAGAAAATGTAGAAATAACTTTGGGATCTAAAATTGTTTCTATAAAACATATTTTTACATATGACAAGCTTGAAGCTAATTTATTATTAGGAAATGATCTTTTACAATAGTTTCAAAATTATCATCAAACAATATACATGGTCAGTTTTAAAACCCGATGTAATCAATTTATAAAAATCCTAAGGAAACACAACCCTAATATTTTGATAAAAGAAAAGGGAATCTTTAAAAAGAAATTTTTAGATACCCCTAAAAACTATTCTTGTAAATGTCTCAATCTTGAGAAAATAAAACAAGATTTACAAGTCTATTATGGAGAAAATCCATTAGAAAAATGGAATAATAACCACAAAAAAACAGTCGTAACTCTTAAAGATCCTAGTATCATCATTAAAAATTAAACCAATGCTTTATAACGAAGAAGATAAAACAGAATTTAAAATTCAGATACAAGAACTCCTTAATCTTAAATTAATAAGTGTAAGTAGGAGTCCACACAGTAGTCCTACATTTATGGTAAGAAACCACACAGAACAAAAAAAAGGAAAATCTCAAATGGTCATAAACTATAAAGAGCTAAATAAAAATTGTGTTTTTGATGGATATTTATCCCAAATAAAAATAATTTAATTAACCTTGCAAAAATAAAAAACTACTTTTCAAAATTTGATTGCAAAAGTGGATTTTGGCAAATTAAACTTTCAGAGGAATCAATCCCTCTAACACTCCTAATGGGCATTGTGAATGGTTAGTAATGTCGTTTGGACTAAAGAATGCACCACAAAATTTTCAAAGAAAAATGGATAGAATATTTTCTGAAAAGAATTTCCTAATCGTCTAAATAGATGATATTTTAGTCTGTTCAGAAAACTACCAAGAACACTTAACACATTTGAAAGAATTTTCAAATACTTGTGTTAAAAATGGAATTGTTTTAAGCCAAAAGAAAGCGGAGATTAGCAAAAATGAAATAGAATTCTTAGGAATGATAATTTCAAAGAATGGAATAGAATTACAACCTCATATTTCAAAGAAAATAACAGAATTTTCTGATAAACTACCAACAAAACAAGAAATACAAAAATTTCTTGGATGTTTACATTATGCAGGATAATTTATTCCAAATCTTGTAAAAACTCATTCGAAATTCAAATCGACATGGATGGACTAATGAACATACTCTTTGTGTTCAAAAATTAAAAGAAGAGTATGCTACGCTACCAAAGCTTAGATTACCAGAACCAAAAGATAATTTTATTTTATAAACTGATGCTTCCGAATATCATTGGAGAGCATTATTACAAATAGATTTAAATAAAATCTATAGATATATAAATATATATATATATATATATATATATATATATATATATAAAGAGAGAGAGAGAGAGAGAGAGAGAGAGAGATAAATATGCATAGAGATTTTTTTTGCGGGAATTTGTGAACTCCGCCCTCAATTTTGAATTAAAATTTTATTTTCAATTCTTGAGGTTCCTCTTGAATCTCACTTGGCCAACACCATCACAATGTATCTATTTTTTGCACCATTAACTTTTTGTGAAACATGTCTTGAGTGGACAAATAATCATATATAATGATCCTTAACTTCATTTTATATTTTTCACGGGAATTATTTCATGCACTTTTCTGAAAATCTCCCATAACAAAATCCACAAAATTATAATAATGAATAGAAATTGAAAAATAATGATTAAATCATATAATTTTTTGTGTTTGTGACCCCTTCATTCTCAATTTTGTCGAAATTATTCAATTTTTGTGGATAAGAAAAATCATACATACATTTATTACTTATTGAGTTAAGTTTAATCATACCTTTATTGTCAAGCTGCTTCATTAGACCAATCTTTTCATTATAAGCGATAGATTTTTTTTTCACAAGACACTTTTATTTTGTAAATTGTTCTATTCTCATAATACGTAGTTTCATTTGAAAGTTCACCATCATTATAAGAGATTATCATATTTATTAATTCATTTAATTGCATTGTCAGATCATTTATCACTTGATGATTCTGTGCATACTTTTCATCAATATTTTTCATGAAAGTAAGCATAGTTTCCTTCGAGTTTACACTCTCCTCTTGAGATGATTCATTTTCAATATTTTGATTCTCTTGTGAGTATTGACATCATTTCAAATTGCAATTATATTCACTAGAATCGATGTACCTGAAAGAATGAGAAACAACGTAAGATTGTCCATGAGAAGAATCAAAGAAATATAAATTACCTTTTTATCTTCATGACCAAGTTGACTTTCTTCACAATATTCACAAGTAATGAATTTTTCATTGATTTTATTAATTAACCCTTCAAGATCATTCATTCTTTTAAAATTCGCATAGAAGAATGTGTTATTCATTTGACATTCAAAGCTTTGGTGGTTGCTACCACAATGATAACAAGTG
This sequence comes from Capsicum annuum, assembly GCF_002878395.1. NCBI lineage: Eukaryota > Viridiplantae > Streptophyta > Magnoliopsida > Solanales > Solanaceae > Capsicum > Capsicum annuum. The sequence goes on along the minus strand of NC_061115.1, from coordinate 81,827,533 downwards.
ATGGTCTTTTGATAATATTTTTTCAGCAACTCAATAAGACGTTTATTTGGTTGGTTGAAATTTATGTTTCAAGTACATAAAGTGACCGCGCACATAAAATATATATTTTTAAAATCTTGTTTTCTAGACTAACTAAGTGTTGCAAAATAAAATACTTGAATACAAGAGAACAAATACAATACAATACAATATAATATAATTTTTACAAGTGAGCCTGCCTTTCTTTACAAATAAAGGACACTACATATAGAAAAAAGAAAGAAAAAATAAATCTATGTACAGTAAAATGTGTCCATGCAAAATCAATAGATCTTTGTATGAGAGTAATCTTTCCCTGATAAATATTATGTCCTAAGAATCTAACATCAGTCTGAAACAAGCTCATTTTTTATTTAGATATCACCAAATTATTTTGTATCCCAATTTTCTTTAAAATATTAAGATTCTTGATATGCAATTTAAATGTTTAGAAAAACACTAATATATCATCAATATAAACAATGATAAAATTCATATGGGGATTGAAAATATCATTCATATTTTTTTTAAATTCAGAAGGGGCAATTTTTAAATCAAATGACATGACATTTCATTCATATTGTCCAAATTAAACATTAAAAGCAGTTCTATAAGTATGCTCTTTAAATATTTGAATCTGCCAATATCTAGATTTTAAATCAAAACTTAAAAATATATTGGGGTCATATAATCTTGATAATAATTTTTTTTCGGAATAGAATAAATAATCCACTTCAAGTATTTGTTCAAAGGTTTTGAACAAAACCAAGGAGATTTTGAAGGCTTTATTAAACCCTTTTGTACCAAATTATCAATTTCATTTTTGCAGAATTCAACTAATTCAACATTCATTTGACAAGATTGCGATTTGGTTGAAATATCATCCTCAGAAAAATTATGTTCATACGGAAGGGTGACAATATGCTTTTTTCAATATAATATAATATAACATAACATAATATAACATAATATAATATAACATAACATTATATAATATAACATAACATAACATAACATAATATAATACAATATAACATAACATAATATAACACAACATAACATAACATAACATGACATAACATGACATGATATGACATAACATGACATAACATAACATAACAAAACATAACATAACATAACATGACATAACATAACATAACATAACATAACATAACATAATAACATAGTAAATATGTTAAGTGAGGTGAAGCTTTTTAGCATAGATATAAGACTCTTCCAACT